>NC_091557.1:38675100-38677600 GCF_042767895.1 Penaeus vannamei
TTTGATGGCGCTAATTTGGTCTATACCCTTAGTTTTAGTTTTACTATTTATGTAGTTAAAGCGTTTTGGTTGACTTGTAAATCTGTTGATTATAGCCTTTTCAAAGTCTAATTTCGCCTCTCATGGTCTGGGTATGCTCAGTTCTTCCTATTTTATATCTTTCATACGCTTTCATTTTATATCTCTCATCTATGTCTTCTAAATCTTTTCAAAAGGAGCTGCGTGTTTTTTCTCATTTTCTTGCATTTGTCACTGAACCATTTTTAACCATTGTTTACTTTAATTTTAAAGTTTTGATATGATTTTTTCTACTCCTTTGTTATAGATTTCACAAAATTTTGAATACTGCATATCAAAAGTCTCATCGCGCTGAAGTATTTCCCAGTTTATGCCATCACAGAATTCTTTAAGGCTTCTTGAATTCTTTAAGGCTTTTATAATCACCTCTCTTGTAATTGCACTTCTCCTTTCTTTCCTTGCTTATGATTTTTTTTATTGTAGCAGACAGAATTTATTTTAATTACTACATGGCCGTTTTTTTCCTAAAGGAGGACACTACTCGATATCCTTAATATCATTCATTGCTATGCTTTGTGAATATTAGGTCAAGCATAGGCGGTCTATCTAGTCCTCTTACCCTGGTATGATCTGTTACATTCTGGAAAAGGCAATGCTCATTTATGACTTCTAGTAATTTAGCCTTCCACGAATCTGGTTGCGCTCTGGAATCGAAACTTTCCCAGTCGATTTTACTATTAAATTGCGTGACAAGAATATCTTTTGCACTGGTTTCCGAAAGTTGTAGCACTTCCTCCAAGGTCTTTAACATTTCTTGATTTAGTTTTTGATAATTGTGACCACACCGATGTATGAGGTGGCATGATTATCGTGGTTCTTATTATGTTTACCCCGTTTGCTTCGACTTCAATTACCTTTAGATCCACTATTGGGATCTTGATTAATTTCTAACTCCTTTATAATAATTACTTTCCTTGTTAATATTGCTACCCCCTCCATTTCCATCCGTCCTATCTCTTCTCCTAATAGTATAGTTTTTGAGTCCTAATGTCACATCATCTATGGAGGAATCCAGTTTGGATTCAGTGATGCATACTACAATTAGTCTATTCGTTTCAATTATTGTCTCTAGTTTTAGCAACTTCTAAGATAACCCATCATGTTTAAACTATTTCTATATGATCTTTCGGTAATCCTTTTAGCTGTTAATGTTTGTCCGTCTCTACATTTTGTGTGTGTGTGTGTGTGTGTGTGCATATATATATGAATATATACATATGTTTATATATATATATATATATATATATATATATATATATATATATATATATGTATGTATGTATATTATGTATGTATGTATTTACAGACGAAGCCGGGAATTGGCAGATTTGATAAAGAGATGAGTAATAATTAATTACAATAATAACGTATCTTAATTCCATTTATTCCAATAGACATGCTTCATTATGCCTCTTTTTCAGTGTATTTGCTTCTAATTTACCATCCACTGGAAGCACTCGGCATTAAACGCGGGTTAGCAAGATTGTTAGACGAGAACGTTACCGCTGCACCATACAACCCACAGATTGCAATGTACGCAGAAGACCAGATAGAAAGAGTCGAGTCGAGAAATAAGTCGAGAAATATCAGCGGTGTTTGTAAACTTCTGTGCAGCGGAGAGAATCCACAAGAGAGAAACGGCTGTGGAATAATCTTGGATAAGGTCTCGAGGGAAGATCTACGATGTGTGAGAAAGAAGAATGATGGGAGTGCAAAGTTAATCACTGGCGGAGGTAGCCTTGATTGTGGTTTGTGCATATACGTAAAAGGAGTTTTTTTGTGTGTGTGTGTCAGCTGGATGAGGAAATAGAGGCAATACCGCAAGACACACAGCTTTCACTGGTGAGAATTTAAACGGGTATGTTGACAAGGACAGGACGGTGTTGTCCAGGATACACGGTAGTTCGGGGGTTGGTGAGATGAATGCAGAAAGAAGAAGAATTGCTAATTTTGCATTAGCTTAAAATGTAGCAGTACTTATTCCTTTTTCCAGATAAGTTCTCATCAGTAATATCACCTATAAAAGTGGAGAACGGGAGTCAAGTAGACTTTTTACTGTGCAGAAGGAATCATCTGAAAAAAAAAAAAAAACATACACAAAAAACAGGGCGATAAAGGGAGTGTGTGTCAGACCAGCATCGGCATGCTGTAGCAGACTGAGAACTCCATTGTGCCAAGGAAGAAAAACAGAAGAGAATCTAGAAAATAAAATGGGTGGCAGTTGAAAGATTAAAGGTTGAATTTTAAAGCAATGGTAATGAATGAAATAACGTTCAAAGCCGTAAATGAATAGTGGGAGGAGAATAGTAAGGTAATAAGAAATGCAGAGAAGAATTAATTAGTAAACCATCTAGTAAAGAACCCCCCACCCCCCACCCCCACCAAAAGGAAAAGAAACACGGTGGTGTAATGGTGAAGAGTG
>NC_091557.1:38687600-38690100 GCF_042767895.1 Penaeus vannamei
CATCATTCGTTAGCTAAAAGCAAACAATTATGAAGGCAGTTTAACACACGTAGCCCCATTATGCCTTGATGAAAATCCTTGTTGGCAACTTCTGAGATAAGCCCATTTGACAATATCAGAGTTTATGTCTTAGTTTCTTATTCGGTTATTTTTTATCACTTATTAAAGAACGTTGTTAAAAGAAAATTCACTGAAAAAATATAAAATATTGCACAGATTAGCCAGGACGATATTGTAATAATTACTAGAGCTAAAACCAAAATTCCCCTCTTTATGATAACGAAGTTCCTTATCATTAACAGCAGTCAAAATGAGCTTGTGAAAAGTCAATTTCACTTTTGGGTTCAACAGGCTAAATAGAAGTGAGTAAGATGGTTTTATTTCCCTTGATAATTACGATAATTACTTTTGATTTAACTGTTGTTAACCTAATGGTTGTCTAACTGTATATTTTTAAAGTTCAAACTCAACATTATAGGTCTAAGACATTATTTAAAAAGCACAAAAGAAGACGCAAAGCAAAAAACTATCCAGCAATATACTATTCATTTAAAAACAGCACAGTCACCAGCCATAACTTTGACATTTGATATCTTAAAATAATTCGTACTTATCTTTAAGGAGAGGTTGAGTTGAGACGATTTATAAGAGAGCTTCATCAAAGACAAACGACCGGCCTTCGCAAAACAAACAAATCCACAGCGATGTTTTCTATAGTATAATTTGTAGGTAAGATGCAATCTGTAGGTAATGTAGGTGAGACCAAATCTAGTTTTATTCGTGATATTCAAATAGCTCCATAACACCTCCCCCCCCCCCCCCCCCCGGAAACTATGCCCTTGCCTATCGGTGGCGCAGTACGTTCTAGAACTATGCCGCTCGGAGGGTCATCATCTGAGGTAGAGGCTACAGTCCAGATCACAACACTACTACTGCCACTGCTGTTAGTATTACTACTGCTGCTGCTGCTATCGCTGTTGCTGCTGTTGCTTCTACTACAACTACTACTACAACAGCAACAACAACTACTACTGCTACTACTTCTACTAATGGCGCTGCTACTGCTACTAATTCTACTACTGCTGCTGCTGCTGTCGCTACTACTATTACTACTACTACTATTATTACTACTACTACTACTATTACTACTACTATTACTACTACTACTACTATTACTACTACTACTACCACCACTACCACCACCGCCACTACCATTACTACTGATACTACTTTTATTACTACGTCTACTACTACTGCTACTACTGCTGCTGCTGTTGCTACTGCTACTACTACTACTACTACTACTACTACTACTACTACTACTACTACTGCTGCTGCTGCTGCCACTACCACTACTACTACTAGTATGTTTTCTATCTTCTTTCCCCTCCGAGACCATCGATTACATATAAGTTCATTATCCTTACTGCGATGGCGAGTTTAATGAGAATGACAAAACTGCGACTCTATAAAAGAAGAAAAAAAAAGGCAGATTCAACCGAGACCTAAGGATTATGAACTGCATCACGTTAGAGTAAAGTTCCCTTATATACACAGTGAGTTCAGATTAGAGTAAAACATTTTCCTTTCCTTTCCGACGAACTTTTCCGAAAAAAATAAAAAATGCAACTTTCATACGGATTAAGTAATAAATAAAGTATGAGGAGTCTAGTTTTCATCGTACTAGTGTGTTTCTATATCAATTGTTTCAGAATTGCTCTCGTGAGACACAGTTCAGTAAACATATATACTTATATGAATAGATATATATAAAACTATATGTAGTGGTTTGAATAAAGTATTTCGTAAATAAAAACATTTTATTAGCAATAATGATTACATAGTTCTCTTTTTAATTCTTCAGAAAGAGAGAGAGAGAGAGAGAGAGAGAGAGAGAGAGAGAGAGAGAGAGAGAGAGAGAGAGAGAGAGAGAGAGGAAGAGAGGGAGAGGGAGAGAGAGACAGAGACAGGGAGGGAGGCAGAGGGAGAGAATATATATGGATGAATACAAGTGCGCAGTAGTGATACACCGATGTGACTGTTCTCTTTATTAGTAAGAGTCACACTTGTAGATAGAACACGATATGAATCTTGGTGCTGGTGCCTGGCCTACCTACCACCGAAGCAGGTGATGGCCGATGGGGAGAAGTTAGTAAAGGTGCTGTCACACTAGTACTTTTTCCGTCAATTTTTTTGACAATTTTCTGAAATTTTGTCCATTTTTGAGCGAATTGTCGATTTTCCAGTCAGACGATAATTATCGTTTCCGTCTAAAATCCTTTCCGTCAACTTTCTCAGCCAAGCATAGTCAAATCAAGAGCTGTATTAGAGAATGTTTGTATTTATGTTAAATAAAATTGTCAAAAAAAATGACGGAAAAAGTGCTCGTGTGACAGCACCTTAAGCGAGTGAGGGTGAGCGAGATCCACTCTTCTGAGGGCAGCCTCGCCGAGGGTGTGAGTGCGAGTGAGAGGTCAAGGCCGGGTCAGGTTTTAAATCC
>NC_091557.1:38730100-38737600 GCF_042767895.1 Penaeus vannamei
TGTTTTCTTGTAGAAACATTGAGAAGGAGGTGAGAGAGCGAGGAGGAGGAAGAGAGAGAGAGAGAGAGAGAGAGAGAGAGAGAGAGAGAGAGAGAGAGAGAGAGAGAGAGAGAGAGAGAGAGAGAGAGAGAGAGAGAGAGCGAGAGGAAAAGAGAGAGAGAAAGGAAGAGAGAGAGAGAGAGGAAGAGAGAGAGAGAGAGGAAGAGAGAGAGAGAGAGGAGAGAGAGAGAGAGAGAAGAGAAGAGAGAGAGAGAGGAGAGAGAGAGAGAGAGAGAGAGAGAGAGAGAGAGAGAGAGAGAGAGAGAGAGAGAGAGAGAGAGAGAGAGAGAGAGGTAGAGAGAGAGATGAATTGTAGAAGTTCAAATATTTACACTCACAACAATTATAGACCCCGAAAAATATAGTGGTAGATCCTGAGGCATCCACCCCGTCAGAGAGGGAGAGAGAGAGAGAGAGAGAGAGAGAGAGAGAGAGAGAGAGAGAGAGAGAGAGAGAGAGAGAGAGAGAGAGAGAGAGAGAGAGAGAGAGAAGAGACAGATTGGAAGATAGACAGAGAGAGAGAGAGAGACAGAGACAGAGACAGGCAGAGATAGAGAGAGAGAGAGAAAGAAAAAGAGAGAAATTGTACAAGTTCAAACATTTACTCCCGCAACAATCATAGACCCGGAAAAATACAGAAGTAGATCCCGTGGCATCTAGCCAATCTAAGTTGAAGCAGAAGAACGTCAGTCAAATATAAATTTCACACGGCCAAATTACTGATGTGCAGTGTAAAGTTTTATCTCATGAAAGAAGGAATAGTTTTGCATATTCAAACACAACCTCGTTAGGAGAGTTGTCAGTGAAGTAGCAAAAAAATGACCTCTATATTATGGATTCTGTGTATTTGACGTACATGGACTATTGATTCACTTGAATTGCAGCCGAGAGAGACATGGAGGAAAATCCAGTTCAGAAATCTCATTTATATTGACCAGTTGATCCATCTTATATGGAAATGTTCCGTTTTAGTTTCCTGTCAGCCCCATGTTTTGCCTTAACCTTTGAAACTTGAGATCCCCTGTGAAGAAGTGAGGGATGTGAAACAGTCTCCCCTTGGATACAAGGATCACAGGATAGGGTATAAGTCCCTGTAGTGTTCAGAAGGAGTCTATATCTATCGGTGCCTATTCCTGCTGTTCTCCCGGCTCTTTGTCTGTAGTCTTCGCTCCTGGGATTAGCACCTGAAGCGTCCCATGTTTGCTGTAGATTGCGCATGGGTGTAAAATTGGGTTAGGGAATGGAAAATGGCTCAAGCGAGGCGTACCTTTCGCTCCACCACCTTCAGAACCTTGAGGATTTTGTCCCCGCGATACGTGAAGATGGCTCTCTGATCCAGAATTTCGTTCGTCGCTAATTTATGGTTCTATTTTCTCTCTTTTTTAGCATTTTTTCTGAGCTTTAGTTTCCGTAAATTCAGTGTGGGACATCGAAGATTTTCCAGTTCGCATATCATCTTTTCCGCAAGACATTTTCCCAGATTCCTCCTCCTGCACCAGCTGTTGTTATCTTGTAAGAATCTCTCCATCTTTACATTTTACATTCGCATTGTTGAGTCCAATCTTTATCTCCGTGTTTCTCAGATTTTTTTTTTTCTCTCTCATGGTTCCATTTGAAAGGGCTCAGCAACCCTCAGACTTGCACTACATTTCTGTATTTTAGTCGCTTTGAGAATAGTTTCCCCTGAGGAAGCTGGGGAATGTGGGTCTCCTATGTACATTCAACAATCCATCACAGTTTTCTCTTCTTCCTCTCTCGCTCTCTCTCTCTCTCTCTCTCTCTCTCTCTCTCTCTCTCTCTCTCTCTCTCTCTCTCTCTCTCTCTCTATCTATCTATCTATCTATCTATTTATCTATCTATCTATCTATCTATCTCTCTCTCTATATTTCTTAAAATTAATACCATTTCATTTTTTCTTTGTATATGCATTAGGGACAAAAATTCCTACGATTCATGCAAACACACTCATGGTTTGACAGATCTGTGAGACCCTCATTTTTCAGGTCTGAAGGATAGGTCAGCGAAGATACAGCACGTTCGCTCATTGTGATAACTCGTGAGCCAGATCGATTCACGGATATAAACATGGACTTAGAGAGAGAGAGAAAGAGAGAGAGAGAGAGAGAGAGAGAGAGAGAGAGAGAGAGAGAGAGAGAGAGAGAGAGAGAGAGAGAGAGAGAGAGAGGGGGGGTGAGTTAGTATATGTGAGAGAGAATAAGAGTAAGAGTGAGTGAGAGAGAGAGAGATAGAGAGAGAGAGAGAGAGAGAGAGGGAGAGAGAGAGAGAGCAAGAGAGAGAGAGTGGGGTGGGGGGATGAGTGAATGCATGTGTGGGAGGGAAAGAGAGAGAGTGAATGAAAGAGAGAGAAAGAGAGAGAGAGAAAGAGAGAGAGAGAGAGAGAGAGAGAGAGAGAGAGAGAGAGAGAGAGAGAGAGAGAGAGGGGAGAAAGGGAGAAAGAGAGAGAGCGAGAGAGAGGGGCTGATTTAATGCATGTGTATGTGTGAGAGAGAAAGAGTGAGAGAGAGAGATAGAACGTGAGTGAGGGAATAAGATAAGAAAAGAGAGCAAATGCTTTTTATTTTTGCCTCGGTATATAAATAATCCTTTGCATTGACATAAAATGCAAATATCAATTTAGATCCTTTCATTTTTTCTCTCTCTCAAGAAAACCCCCAAGTGCAGCCATCCGCACAACAAAAGGTGTATATATCCGTTTTTTTTCAGTGCCTAATAAAATATGATTCTATACGCTGCATCATACTCCAGATCTATATTTTCCACGTTTAGCAGAATATCCTAAAAACATGTATCATCATTTCCAGGAAAGTATACTTGTGGTACAGTATATACATACATGATATCTACAGTCTTGTCGACAAATTATTCTGTAAAGCAATTAACATAATTCTTTCTGTAAGTTCAGAGTGCGCAGAAAAGATTTCCGAGGTGAGAAATGTTCCTCGGAAATGCGTGAACTGCCAACAGGAGCTTAATGCTAATTCTCCACTGACCGCATACTGTCCAAAAGGTAGGAAAATAAACAGTGGGAAAAGAAGGCCCTGATGAAGTGGGGGGGGGGTGGAATTCCCACAGTTGCAGAGGTCAACAGTGATGGTCCTCCGCAATGCATGGCACCGGTCACAGTACCAGCAACAACAGGAGCAACAACCCCGTCAACTCGAGCAATAGTACCAGCTTCAGCACCAGCTCCAGCACCAAACCATGCACCATCTGCTGCACCAGCTCCAGCACCAGCCGCAGCTCAGCCCTCACTGCAGCTGGATGAACAAGAGACCAACGGAGAAATAAAGGATACGCTGCAAATGCTACTTCAGCAGATGAAACAGCTGATGTTTATAACAGTAGAAGCGCAACCAATTTGGATACATATTTACATACATACACACACACACACACACACACACACACACACACACACACACACTCACACACACACACACACACACACACACACACACACACACACACACACACACACACACACACACACATACACACACACACATATATATATATATATATATATATATATATATATATATATATATATATACACACATACACACACACACACACACAAATGTACACACACACACACATACACACACACACACACACACACACATATATATATATATATATATATATATATATATATATATATATATATATATATATATAAACATTTCATATGTCTTTTAATGTAACCTTAGTAACCCTTCCCTAAAAAAAAAAGAAAAAAAAAATACTCTGTGCCACTTATACATTACTGAAATCGTTGCCACAACAAACATTACCCCCGTCATAATTCCTCGTTCAGTATTCCTATTGAAAATCATGCTGCTTTTTCTTTAATTTGCGTTATTTCTCACTTACAAACAAACGAAAGGCAAGGAGAAGAAGAAGAAGAAACATGCGTAGAGGAAATTAAACAAGTAAAGGGAGGGAGGTGGGAAGGAGTAAATGCAAAAAGAGGGGTGACTGAAATAGAATGTTTTGTTCAAGTGGTGAAGTATACACAGTTTGTGGGCTTAAAATACCACATTCAGTCCACAGGCAAAGCGTAACAGGATACTGCGATACACGGAAGGAATAGATGGAGAAATGTGGTGGGTGAAGAGATTAAAGAAGAGGGGGAAGAGAAACGAAGTTGAGCGAGAACAGAAAACGAGAAATGGGGAATAAGAAAACGGGAAGAAAGAGTCTCACTTATTTGCTATGGAATACTTGTAAACACAATTATTGTTGTTCTTTTCATTCACCTGAATCTGATCTTATTACTGTTATTATTTTTGTTCATACGATTATTATCGTCCTTATTATTGTATCATATTTATAATATAATTATTATTGTTTTTTACTCATTATTATTATTATTATTATTATTATTATTATTATTATTATTATTATTATTATTATTATCATTATTATTGGTATTATATCTAATTTATTACATTATCATGGTAATTATTATCAATGATATCAATACCATAATTACAACCACCATTATTATAAATTTTGTTAATAGAATTATATATCATTGTCATATATATGTTTTTTTTTTTTTTTTTTTTCGTTTCCAGTATTATATGGCGAAAAATCAAAGGTAGAAATCAAAATAAATAAAACGTGTAATACTGAAAAGTAAGACAGAGGCAGAACATAAAAATTAAAAAATCAGAAGAGAAGGACGAAATGAGAAAAGGAGAAAGTAAAGAAAAGAAAAAAAATCACCAAAGAGGAGACTCAAAATTAAAATAGACAATCACCATTCTTTCTAAAAAAAAAAAAAAAAAAAAAAAAAAAAAAAAAAAAAAAAGGAAAAGAGAGAGAGAAAGAGAGAAACAAAGAAGAAGAAGAAGAGAGAAGAGACAAGGGAAGAGAGGCTAATCTTCCCCTATTGTTTCCCTCAAGTTATCGGTCCTTAATCAGCTGAGAGACGACCCTACTCGGAGGGGACGATGCGGTAAATTCCATCATGGGAATTATCACTCCTTCTTGATCATGCTGAGCCCCCCCCCCCCTTTTTTTTAGGAGGTGGGGTGGGTGGTAGGGGGGGGAGGTACTTAAGGATCTTTATTTTTAGGAGGTGGGGTGGGTGGTAGGGGGGGAGGTACTAAGGATCTTTTGGGGGTTTGAGTTTTTTTTGCGGTTGTTTTTGTATTTTTCTTATTCTATTCTGTTCTTTCATTCTATTCACTTCCCTTTCATAATTATTCTTGATTTTCTTTTTCTTTCTCCATTTCATAAACTATTTTCCTTATTCTTTTATTCTTTCTTCTCCCATTCCCTCCTTTTCACTTTCATTTCTTCCGTCTCTCCCTCTCCTTCGTCCTCCCCCCCCCCACCTTTTTCCCTTCCTTTCCTTTTCCTCTTCCCTCACCTCCCTTTCCTCCTCTCCCCTTTTCCTTCCTCCAAGTCCCCCTCCTCTCCCCTCTTCCACCTCCACCTCCCCTTCCTCTCCTCTTCCCTCTTCCACCTCCCTTCCTCTCCCCTTCTCCACCTCCCCCTCCTTTCCCCTCCCCTCCCCTTCCCTCCTCTTCCTTCCTCCACCTCTCCCTCCTCTCCCCTCTTCCACCTCCCCTTCCTCTCCCCTCCTCCACCTCCCCCTCCTCTTCCCTCTTCCACCTCCCCCTCCTCTCCTTTTTCCTCTTCCACCTCTCCTCTTCCCTCTTCCACCTCCCCCTCCTCTTCCCTCCTCCACCTTCCCCTCCTCTCCCCTTCTGCAACTCCCCCTCCCCTCCTCCACCTCCCCCTACTCTCTCTTCTTCCTCTTCCCTCCTCCACCTCTCCCTCCTCTTTCCTCCTCCACCCCCTCTTCCTCTCCCGTCCCCCCTCCTTCCCCTCCTCTTCCCTCCTCCATCCAATTTTCCTCTCCCGTCCCCCCTCCTTCCCCTCCTCTTCCCTCCTCCATCCAATTTTCCTCTCCCGTCCCCCCTCCTTCCCTCCTCCATCCCCTTTTCCTCTCCCCTCTTCCCCCTCCTCCATCCCCTTTTCCTCTCCCGTCCCCCCTCCTTCCCTCCTCCATCCCCTTTTCCTCTCCCGTCCCCCCCTCCTTCCCTCCTCCATCCCCTTTTCCTCTCCCGTCCCCCCTCCTTCCCTCCTTTCCCTCCTCTTCCACCTCCTCTTCCCTCCTCTCCCCTCTTCCGCCTCCCCCCTCCCCCTCCTCCCATACGCACGCTCCACGCCAAAAATAAAACGTACCACTTGAGGCCCCTTGGACCGAGGCCTCCGTCACAGCGGCCTCTTTTTATGCCTGTTTCTTAATCCTCGAGCTTGTGGGCCGCTCCTCTGCTACCGGCTTACGGCTCGCGGGGATCAGGCCAACGAGGAGAACCCCTTTGGGAGACAGTGAGGAAAGGGGGACGGCTGTGATAAAAGGAGAACCTGTGTGATAACAGTGGTAGCGCCTGACGGGGTTTTGCTTGCGTTCGATTTGGCTGTTTGTGGGTTGTTTGTCTTCGGGTTTTTTTTTTGGGTGTGTGTGGTTATGTTTAGGTTTATGTCTGGTTGTTTGTCGGTTTGTTGGGTTGTCGAGTTTTCTGTTTATAATTGTTGTTGCCTCATTCCCTCTCTGTCTGTTTGTCTGTCTGTCTGCCTGCCTGTCTGCCTGTCTGTCTCTCTTTCTCTTTCTCTTTCTCTTTCTCTTTCTCTTTCTCTCTCTCTCTCTCTCTCTCTCTCTCTCTCTCTCTCTCTCTCTCTCTCTCTCTCTCTCTCTCTCTCTCTCCCCATCCCTCTCTCCCTCTCCCTTTACCTCCGTCCCTCTCTCCCTCTCCCTTTACCTCCTTCCCTCTCTCCCTCTCCCTCTCTCCTTCTCATCCTCCATCTTCCTCCCATTCTCTTTTTCCCCCCTCCCTCTTTCCTCTATTCATTCCTCCTCTCCCCCATCCCCCCTCCTCACCTCCCCCCCCCCCCCCCCCTCTCTATTCAGAAACATACTCTCTTTGTCCTACAAGTCTGCTTCCAATTAGTTGAAATAGCATAGCCTCAATTAAGTATATACGTTTTCTCGCGACCCATATGTTTTTGAATTTTTTTTTTTTTTTTTTTCGCCCGTGGGATTCTCTCTCGGACTAACTTATTCTAGGGTATGCAAGATGAAATCAACATTGCAATGGCGTTTAACCCGATTTAGCGTTTTACGTGGAAATATTTGTCGTTTGAAAGGGCGGTCAGGCAAGTTCTCGCGTTAAATTTGTCTTTTTATTACCGTGTTCGTTGACCAGTAATATCGTCGTTTGTATTATTATTATCGTTATCTTTGTAATTATCATTATTATTACTATTATCTTTTTATCATTATTGTTATTTATATTATTATTATTATCATTATTATTATTGTAATCATCATTATTATCATTATTTTTATTATTGTTATTATAATTATTATTATTAACATTATCATTATTATTATTATTATTGTTATTGTTATAATGATGA
>NC_091557.1:38757600-38765100 GCF_042767895.1 Penaeus vannamei
AGAGAGACAGACAGACAGACAGACAGACAAACAGACACAGAAAGAAATTTACTAAAGACCGGAAGAGGATCTCGTGTGTCACCAAAGAGAATTCTGAATATTTTTTTTCGGCCTTCAAAAGCAGAATTTAAATGGCAAAGCGTTTCTCCAGTACAGACCTTCATGTCCGACATAAATTCTGGCTTGAATAAACAGCAGATTTTTTTCTATCTCTTTTTTTTTCGTAACGGTGACTGACCCTTCCTTTTTTTCTTCTTTTTTTTTTCTTTTTTTTGGGGTGTTGTTTCCCCCCTTTTCCGGAATGTTTTTTCTTTCTTTCTTTTTCTTTTCGTTTTTTAGTTCTCGTGTTTATTCAGATCCTTTGTTTGTAGCTCCGGAAGGTTTATGTATAAGAGTTTCAACCAAAAGGACAAGATTTTTTTCCTTTTTTAAAACATATCTCGAATTATATATGTATAGATTAGAGACATCATTCACACACACACACACACACACACACACACACACACACACACACACACACACACACACACACACACACACACACACACACACACACACACACACAGACACACATGCACGCACGCACAAAGAAACACACGCAAATACACATACACAAATACACTCGGACTCAGACACAAATAAAAATACACACACAAAGACAAAGACAAACGCACATATAAACATAACATTCATAAATCTCTTTACCCTCCAATCAATCTACCTACCTTTCTACTACAATTTCTACCCATTAAAATATACCTTCCTATACACCCGTAATCACACCAGCACACCTTACACTTACACCAAACACGCAAAATATGACACAGTGTCTGAACGAGAGAGAAACGGTTAGTCAGTGTCATCCCTTCACGCAAGTAAAATCTTCGGTAAATGCCAAAAGATCTTTGCTCATTTTTTGCGTCTTCTTGTCCTCAATACGAGAAATGCACGTTACTTTTCCATTTGACTTGGCTTTTTGAAACACCCTCCTTTGCTTCGAAATAATTGCTAAAATCCCTTTCAATCTTATGGCGAAACTAGGTCATGTGGCTTTTTAAAAATGTCACTGTATATAAAACTCCATTTTTACCTTCGAAGCTCTGCTCTTTTTTGACTCGTATCACAAGGGGCGTCATATATTAAGGTTGTTTTTCGATCAGTTCTAGTGATTGTTATCATAGTCGATAATCACTGGTTTTCAAAATGGCATAATTACGTATTATTATACAAATGATGATAATTATAACAGCAGCATTATTATCGTTATCATCATTATTATCATTATCTTGATTACTACTGAAATTAGCAATATGTTCATATTACTATCATCATAATTATTATCTTTATTATTACCATTATCATTATAGTAATGATAACGATAATGATAATAATAATAATGATAATGATAATAATAATAATGATAATGATAATACCAACAACAATAACAATAACAATAATAATAATGATAATAATAATGATAATAATAATAATAATAATAATAATAATAATAATAATAATAATAATAATAATAATAATAATAATAATAATAATAATAATAATAATAATGATAATAATAATAATAATAGTAATAATAATGATAATGTTAATGATGATGTTAATGATAACAGTAATAATAATGACAATAATGATAATAATATTAGTAGTAGTAGTAATAATAATGATAATAATAATAATAATAATAATAATAATAAAATGATAATAATAATAATGATAATAATAATTATAATAATAATGATAATGATGATAATAACACTGACAATCATGATGACAACAATAATAGTAATGATAACGGTGATAATGATAATAATAATGATATTAATAACAATAAGGATAATGATATTAGTAATAATAATGAAAGAAAATAAAAATAATAGTCATAATGATAATAATAATGATAATTATTATTATTATTATTATCATTATTATAATAGTAACGATAATACTAATAATCTTCATAATGATTTGTATCAGTCCTTATCATCATGGTCGTTGTTATTATTATAATCATCCTTATTATTATTATTATCATTATTATTATTATTGTTATTATTGGTATTATCATCACCATCGTCATCATCATCATCATCATTATTATTGTTATTATCCTTATTATTACAATTATTATTATAATTATTATCATTATTATCATTATTATCATTATTATAATATTATAATTATCGTTGTTATTATTATCATTTTTATTATTACTATTATCATTATCCTTGTTATCATTATCATTATCATTGCTATTATCATTATCATAATTTTTATTATGACTTTTACCATTACCATTATCATTATCATTATCGTTATCTATTATCATTATCATCAATATCATTATCAGCATTTTCTTAATTCCAGTTGTAGTTATCAATAACATAACCCTTTTAATAACAGGTAGTGCGAGGGAAAGAGTACGTCTGAGTGTGTGTGTGCGTGTGTGAATGTGTTTGGGTGAGTCAGTGTGTGTGTGTGTGTCTGTGTGTGTGCGTGTGTGAATGTGTTTGGGGGAGTCAGTGTGTGTGTGCGTATGTGTGTGTGCGTGTGTGAATGTGTTTGGGTGAGTCAGTGTGTGTGCGTGTGTGAATGTGCTTGGGTGAGTCAGTGTGTGTGTGTCTGTGTGTGTGCGTGTGTGAATGTGTTTGGGTGAGTCAGTGTGTGTATGTGTGTCTGTGTGTGTGCGTGTGTGAATGTGTTTGGGGGAGTCAGTGTGTGTGTGCGTATGTGTGTGTGCGTGTGTGAATGTGTTTGGGTGAGTCAGTGTGTGTGTGTGTGTGCGTGTGTGAATGTGTTTGGGTGAGTCAGTGTGTGTGCGTGTGTGAATGTGTTTGGGGGAGTCAGTGTGTGTGTGCGTGTGTGAATGTGTTTGGGTGAGTCAGTGTGTGTGTGCGTGTGTGTGTGCGTGTGTGAATGTGTTTGGGTGAGTCAGTGTGTGCGTGCGTGTGTGAATGTGTTTGGGTGAGTCAGTGTGTGTGCGTGTGTGAATGTGCTTGGGTGAGTCAGTGTGTGTGTGTCTGTGTGTGTGCGTGTGTGAATGTGTTTGGGGGAGTCAGTGTGTGTGTGTGCGTATGTGTGTGTGCGTGTGTGAATGTGTTTGGGTGAGTCAGTGTGTGTTCGTGTGTGTGTGTGTGCGTGTGTGAATGTGTTTGGTTGAGTCAGTGTGTGCGTGCATGTGTGAATGTGTTTGGGTGAGTCAGTGTGTGTGCGTGTGTGAATGTGCTTGGGTGAGTCAGTGTGTGTGCGTGTGTGAATGTGCTTGGGTGAGTCAGTGTGTGTGCGTGTGTGAATGTGCTTGGGTGAGTCAGTGTGTGTGTGTCTGTGTGTGTGCGTGTGTGAATGTGTTTGGGGGAGTCAGTGTGTGTGTGCGTATGTGTGTGTGCGTGTGTGAATGTGCTTGGGTGAGTCTGTGTGTGTATGTCTGTGTGTGTGCGTCTGTGAATGTGCTTGGGTGAGTCTGTGTGTGTGTGTGTCTGTGTGCGTGTGTGTGTAGTGCGCATGATTCTGATGGCGAGTGCAGGCGATCATCTCCTTATGGTCAAGATCAGCGATTTTTGAGGTCTGCTTGCTTTAAGATATTGGGAGGATGACAGCCCTCCTTTACCGAAGATGAAGACAATTTTTTTCTTTCCTTTTTATGGGTCTTTATCGTCTGTATTTATCTTCACTTTGCTATCTCTTGTTTTGAAGATTTTTATTTTATATATATATATTTTTAACTTTTTTTAAAACATTTTTTTGTTGTTGTTTCCTTATCGTCTTTTTTTTTCGGTTTGCTATGTCCTGTTTTTGTTTTTTTCTTTCTTTCTCTTAGTCTCCTTTATCGCCTACATTTATCTTCGGTTTGCTATCTCCTCTTCTGAAGATTATCTTTTCTTTTTTTTCTTTCTTTTATTCTCCTTATCGCCAACTTTTATCTTCGGTTTGCTATCTCCTCTTCTGAAGATAATCTTTTATTGTTTTCTTTCTTCTTGTCTCCCCATCGCCTTTTATCTTCGATTTCCTATCTCCTGTTCTGAAGACTATCTTTTCTTTCTTTCTTTTAGTCTCCTTATCGCCTACTTTTATCGGTTTGCTATCCCCTCTTCCCTCTTCCACTCCTTCATCCTTCTTCATCCCTTTTGTTTGGTTTTTTCTTTCCTTCCTCTCCCCTTCTCATCTCCCTACTCTTTTCTCTATGGCTTTGCAATCCTCTCCTTCCCCTCGCCTGCTCCTTCTCTCTTTTCCTTCCCTCTGCTCTTGACCTATCTTTCTCTATTCTTTGGTTTCTTAGCCCTCAAATCGCCCTCTTTCTCCCCACCCCCTTTCCTCGGCTTCTTCGCTATTTCCCTTCTTCGTTTTTTTCTTCTGTCTCTCTTCCCCTTAACTCATCCTCTTCGCCATTCCCTCTCTTTTTTGAGCTTCCCCTCACCCCTCTTCGCCCTTTTCTTCCCAGTCTTTGGTTCCCCTCACTTTCCATAGGCCTTTCTACCACTTCGCAGTCTTACCCCTTTTCTTTGGACTAAACTTTCACTTCGACTGAATCAAACCTCTTCCATCCTCATCCTCCCTGCTCAATCCTTTTTCTTCTTGCCTTTTCGTTCCCTTTTCACCCTTTTCCTCCCTGATTTCTCCTTCCCTTTCCCCTTTTTTTCTTCGGTCGCAGGGTCAGCCCACCCAACGCCCTTTTCTATGTTTTTCCTTCCTGTTCTTCGGCCTCTCTCGCCACCTCTCTTATTCTCGTATTTCTCTTTCTCCTTTCCTCTCTCCTATATTCTTCCTCTTGTCCCTTCCCTCCTCCCCCACCCCCTTCATACATTCTTCCTCCTGTCCCTTCCCTCTCCCTCCCACCCCCTTCCTACATTCTTCCTCCTGTCCCTTCCCTCTCTCCCACCCCTTTTCCTACATTCTTCCTCTTGTCCCTTCCCTCTCCCTCCCACCCCCCCTTACCTTTTTCCTCTTTTCCCCTCCCTCCCCCCCCCTCTTGCATTCTTCCTCTTACCCCTTCCCTCTCCCTCCCTCAGCCCCCTCTTAACCAAGGAGTTGAGCAAGAATCTGTATTGTGGTCTTAAGGTTTAAGAGATTCCTCACTGCAGAAATGTCAGGACTTCGGAACCTTATGTGTGGCGAAGTCACCGTAATTTTTCGATTGTGGTTTTGAGGGAGGGAATTGTTACAGACGTCACCAACTTATCTTTTACGATCGTGTGTGTGTGTGTGTGTGTGTGTGTGTGTGTGTGTGTGTGTGTGTGTGTGTGTGTGTGTGTGTGTGTGTGTGTGTGTGTGTGCGTGCGTGCGTGCGTGCGTGCGTGCGTGTGTGTGTGTGCGTGTGTGTGTGTGTGTGTGTGTGTGTGTGTGCGTTCGTTTGCGTGCTTCGCGTATGAAAGGAGAATGGCTAACCACAGGGAAGACCTGCCCCTGACTAGTATTAATTTGGATATAGATCCTCCTCTCGCCACTCTTATGAACTGCTGTTTTATCGCCACCTTCATGGCTGCAATACCATCTTCACGACGGGGAGATAATCGTTGGAGGACGATACTTTACCGTTATATCCGAGGCATCGCAGGAACGGTTATGTATCGTTGTCGCTGTGCTCCTCCTATAGGCTGGTCAGCGTTGTTGTTTTCCACTGGTATTGTTTACGCTATTTTCATCCCAAACGGAAGGGGAAAACCGCACGTGAATGGGTCGTTTCAAGTGGCTTTGTTGGGTCCGTGTTCAACCCATCGCCTCGAGAGGGATATTCTACTGCCAAACTGACCGGAATTGACACAAAAAAGAACGAGAAAAGGTAACAAACGTACACAAACAAAAGTAGAACAAAAGACCATTTTCATATATATATATATATATATATATATATATATATATATATATATATATATATATATATATATATATATATATATTTACATTTATATTTGTATGTATACCTGGATGGAATCGAGGACGATTCCGAAACTGTTGTCTCACTTTCCTCAATAAATCTAGTTTGTGCATTGTGGGTTTTTCTACCATAGTATCAACACGGTAGTGTTTTTCTACTCTCTCTCTCTCTCTCTCTCTCTCTCTCTCTCTCTCTCTCTCTCTCTCTCTCTCTCACACACACACACACACACACACACACACACACACACACACACACACACACACACACACACATATATATATATATATATATATATATATATATATATATATATATATATATATATATATATGTATATATATGTATATATATGTATGTATATGTATATATATATATATATATATATATATATATATATATATATATATATATATATATATATATAGTGTATATATATTCATATATACACTTCTATAGTGATAATCGCTTCATCAAGAACCAACGAAAATAGTCAACAGCTGAAAAACAGGTAAAGAAAAGGCTATGCCGATGATGCTGATGGAGATGATAAAAACATGTCCTTTATCTATGCAACAAGATCTCGCACTTTGCAAGTTGACTAAGCCGACTGTAACGGCGTGAAAGATTCAGGTCTCAATAAGTTTAAGTGTCTTGACTTTAAAACGGACCATAAATTTCAGAAGACACGGAAAGGGGGGAGGAGGGGAAGGATGGGGGGGAAGGAGGAGGGGATGGAGGGATGGGGGGACGGGAGGGGGGAGGGGGTGAAGAGGAGCCGAAGGAGGGGGGAGAGGGAGGAGAAGGAGGGGGGAAGGAGGAGGGGATGGGGGTGAGGAGGAGGAGGGGAAGGAGGGGAAGAGGGGGGAGAATAGGGGGAGAGGGGGGGACGGCCGAAGACTCGAGGCATATATATATATTTTTTATGCTGTTCTCTTTCCTCTCGGTCTCTTCGTGAAGTGTGAAGCCAGCCCCGAGATTTTTCAGGTGAATGTGAATTCTTTAGATAATATGAGGGGGGGGGGGGGGGGGGGTGAGGGAGGGAGGAGGGGAGGGAGGGAGAGTAAGAGGAGGGCAGCGAGACAAAGGGAGATTGATTGGGAGGGAAAGGGAAGGAGGGAGGGAAGGATGAAAAGACGGACGGAGGGAGAAAAGGGAGGACGGACGGAATGAGGGAGAGAGAGAGAGAGAGAGAGAGAGAGAGAGAGAGAGAGAGAGAGAGAGAGAGAGAGAGAGAGAGAGAGAGAGAGAGAGAGAGAGAGAGGGAGAGATGGGGGGGATAGAGAGAGAGAGAGAGAGAGAGAGAGAGAGAGAGAGAGAGAGAGAGAGAGATTCGATCCTTTACACAAAGAGAAAGATGACTATAGCGAGAAAATAATTGACTGACACACAACTAGAATCTGTCTCTCCGCAATACACAAAAATAAATAAGTGGATAAATATTCTGCATGAAATGGACTTTGATAGCCATGCTTCTGAACAATAATATGCATGAAAGTTTAAATATAATTAGTACAGTCGTAATATTTACCCATTGCTGTCAACACTTGCTGTGAAATGAGGCAAAAAAAACAAACAAACAAATTTTTTAGTGCCGACAATGAAAGAAA
>NC_091557.1:38817600-38820100 GCF_042767895.1 Penaeus vannamei
TACGCTGTATCAGTCCACGAGAGAGATTACTGCAGCTGCAACAATACACACCTCCCTCGTCGGGCTTCGTCCCTCGCGGTTGCATGTGAGAGCCACGTCTTCGTCGAGGTTTAAGGGCCTCGGGTGGTCTCGCTCGCTCTCCTTCTCTCGCTTGCTCTCGCTCTCTTTCTCCTTCCGTGTATGTGTGTGTGAGTGTGTACTTGCATTCTTATATCAGTCTTTTCTTCCTTCGGATGTGTGTAACCCTATCCTCCACCTTTAACTCTTTCTCTCTTTCTGTTTTCTCTTCTCTCTCTTTCTTTCTCTTCTCTCTTTTTCTTTTCTCTCTCTCGTTCTCTTATTCTTCTCTCTCTCTTCGTTGTTTTTTTTCTCTCTGGCCGCAGCCTTTCTTCAACCCCATTTTTCTTCCCCATCTTTCCATGCCGTTGTCCTCCCTTCGCGACACTCATTCAGACAAGGCAGAGAGGGGGGAGGGGTAGGGGTGGAGAACGGCATATCTGTTATCCAGGTCGCTGCTGCCTATCCTAGGTCAGGTCACTGTCAGTCCCAGGTCACGTTCAGCCTCGCTGGATGAGGATAAGTGTCTAGCATTTTAAGAATCGCTATCTGGTGGCCTATATTTTGTTGCAGCGTCGAGGTGTTGGGGGGATGGGGTTAGGGTGAATGGGGGGAGGGTTGCAGTGCTGGGGGTCAAGGGTGTAAATGTCAGTTTGTCTGAGCTGCAAGGGGGAGGGGCGATGGATGGGTGGAGGGAGGGGGTTGTGGACATTGGTCTGCACCGTATGATAAACACATTCAATGAGATTCAAGCGTGTACATGTTGCTCTGCGCTGCAGGAAGTTTCAGTGAACCCTTTCTGTTTATAATGTCATTTGTCTTCCTAATGTCTGAAACACATAAGAGGATTTGAATGATAGTGGTCTGTGCTTGGGAGTTCATTAGCATTTGCTTTGACAAAGGAGGCTCTGTAACGACTACTATACAATAACAACATAACTACCACTACATCAACTACATTGTTACGCTTTATCTAGCTAACAATGGCGGCACATCAGTCCCCTTTACACTAATAACACACCATAAGTATTCCACTATCAAAACATACCCTTTGTTTTTTATGGTAAATTATTGACGTCGATCGTAGAGGCAGAGATTATAATATACTCAACAGAGGCAGAGTATATGCTATGCCCAAAAGAGGCAGATAATATACTATGCTCAATAGAGGCAGAGTTTATACTATGTTCAATAGATGCAGAGATTATACTATACTCAATAGAAACATAGTTTATACTTTATTCGAGACATTTTACCCTGAGTTTTGGTTAAATGGAGATTTCATTCTCTTCGAAAATGAAATGCCAATTCACAAAGAACTAGATTCAGAATTCAACTGGCTACTGCATAGAAATGGATGATGTGATATATATTTTTAAAGCTGTTTTCTGATATATCTTTAATTTTCACTTTTCTTCAATCGCTTTAAGTCCGGGACTTGTTTTCCACACAGCAAGAACTGTCTCTTATGATTTTGTATTTCAACTCGTCTAAAACTCTCTATTATTATCACACAATATTTTGAAAGAAGTCACTATCATCTTGAGTCGTCACACCAGTCGAATTTTCCTATCTATTTACCGTACATGCCATAATTCACAGTAAATCACCGTTATTTCTAATTCCAATTTCAACTGAACGCTTCAAATTCTTTCCCACATAATATGCGACGACCATTATCTTTTCGACGCAGACACCGAAGCTTCCCAGAGTTTCACCTCACCCTTACTTATATTCCCATTCCCGATATACAATGTGTCCATTACCAACACACATTCCTACTCATCCTGGTTCTCACCCCGTTAGATTCACATTCCGGAACAGTTCCATGGTTTCCGTCTTTGTTTACTGCAACTTAACGATGTATAGCACAGTATCACACAGGCTTATATTTCACTGTCGTTTCGCAGAAGTGTTTCGGATTTTCTGTTTTGCTTTGGATAGATTCCTATTTTTTTTCTTTCTTTTCCCTGCTTTCTCAAATTGCTGTTCCATTAAATATTCTGTACGAGTTTGTATCGCGACTCTTTTTATTTGTGTCGTAGAAAATACTATTTTCAAAATGAAGTCAGTGTAGGAGAGAGGGAGAGGGAGAGAGAGAGAGAGAGAGAGAGAGAGAGAGAGAGAGAGAGAGAGAGAGAGAGAGAGAGAGAGAGGTAAAGAAATTAATTAAAAAATAACGAATAAATGACGATAAAAATGAAATGATGTTAATAATGAACGGTATATTCGCTTTTTCTTCCTGATCGGTTTTCATCCATGATAAAAATTAACTAATACGAAAGTAATATCGAAAGAAAGCAAGAAAAATACACGCACACTAACGAACGGCGAACAATGAATAATGATAAAAAATGTGAACAATCAAACAGAGAAGAGAGAGAGAAAATCTATTTAAAACTCTTTAAAACTACGAGAATATTTCGCTTTTACCAACGCTGGG
>NC_091557.1:38827600-38830100 GCF_042767895.1 Penaeus vannamei
TCCGGATATCCTATGAGGTCCGCTATAGAGTTCGTAGGGAACTTTATTCTTTAATTATCTGCGTTAATGAGTTTCTCCTTAAATCTTCTGACGGCGGGAGATTCGAACTGCCGCGGGCGTACTTTCGTCGAGTCCAGATTAATTGGTAAATTCCGTGACAATTTTATGGTTTTCCCTTTTCTTTATGATGTCGATACAACGATGATTGTCGGAGTGAAATTAAAAATTGAGTTATTATGATTGTTATTTAAATTTTTAGTCAGATGATTTTTTCTTTATTATTATTGGCTTGTGATACTATTATCATCATTATAATTAATGTCTTCATTATCGTCTTCGCTAACATTACCACCACCGTTACCACTATCACCACTACTATCACTCCTCCTCCTCCTTTTCCTCCTTATCATCATCATCATCATCAATCACTAATCATCATCATCATCATCTTGATCATCATCATCATCTTAATTATCATCATCACCACCGCCCCGTAATCATCATCACCATCATCATCATCACCATATCTTTCGTCGCTCTGTCATACTGTATCAATGCTGTATTTTTTCACTGATTGGAAACTGTTGTGTTGGTAACAAACTAGTAGTCTGATACACTGTCAAAAAGTGACATTTGAACAACGATTTCATTCGGTGCCTTGTTTTGACATGGGAATTTCGTTACCATGCATTACATTTTGACACGAGCCAATAAGCCTCGGGAGTTAAAAGGTTCAATGAAGATCGAAGATTTATGAAGGAGAGTAAATGCTTTTGTGTGGCATATGTGTGCGTGTCTGTGTGTATGTGTGTGTGTATATGTGTGTATGTGTGTATGTGTGTGTATATGTGTGTGTTGTGTGTGTGTGTGTGTGTGTGTGTGTGTGTGTGTGTGTATGTGTGTGTGTGTATATGTGCGTATCAGTGTGTTTGTGTGTGTGTATATGTGTGTGTGTGTATGTATGTATGCGCGCACCTGTATGTGTCTATGCATAACTGTGTGCACGTATCAATCAGTCAAGTAATAATTCTTTGATTTATAAATCAGATAGTCACCGAGTACGTCTGTCCTGTCAATCTTACATGTAACACAATTGCTGCCTTCCTGAAATGACAGACTATTAACTCCAACGAAAAAAGGGGTAACTATATCCTTATTATAGTCCTGTCAGTGAAAACAACGCGTGGAAAAAAGAAAGGAATGAGAGATTGATGAAAAGGAGAGGATATAATGTCTGCTCGGTAGGTGGTGGGGATAGGGGGGGAATAGGAAGAGAAAAGGGAAGAGGAGGAGGAGGAGATAGGGGGGGAGAGGAGGAAATGGGGGAAATAGGAAGAGAAAGGGGAAGAGGAGGAGGAGAAAATAAGGGGAGAAAGGAGGAAATGAGGGAGATAGGAAGAGAAAGGGGAAGAGGAGTAGGAAGAGACTGGGGAAGAGAGGAGGAAATTGGGGAAATAGGAAGAGAAATGGGAAGAGGAGGAAGAGATAGGGGAAGAGAATAGTAAATAGGGGAAATAGGAAGAAGAGGAAGGGGAAGAGTAGGAGGAAGAGATAAAGAAAGAGAAAGGGGAAGAAGAGGAGGAGGAGATAGGGGAAGAGATGAGGAAATAGGAGAAGTAGGAAGATAAAAGGGAAGATGAGGAAGATAGAGGGGAAGAGAATAGGAAATAGGGGAAATAGGAAGAGATAAGGGAGGAAAGGAGATAGTAGGGGAAATAGGAAGATAAGGGGGGAAAGAAGGAGAAGGAGATAGGGTAAGGAAGCAGGAAATAGGGGAAATAAGAAGAGAAAAGGGAAGAAGAGGAAGAGGAGATAGGGGAAGAAAGGAGTAAATAGTGGAAATAGAAAGAGAAAAGGGAAGAAGACGAAGAGGGGATAGGGAAGAAATGAGGAAATAGGAGAAATAGGAAGAGAAAGGGGAAGAGGAAGAGGAGAAGATAGGGGAAGAGAGGAGGAAATAGGAAGAGGAAGAGGAGACAGGGGAGGAGGAGGAAGAAGGGAAGGAAGAGAAATAGGAGAGAGAGAAGGAGGTAGAGGCAGACGGATTAGGAAAACTAAGAGTAGAATGAGGAAGAAGAAGATGAACGGGAGGTGAAGAAGAGAGAGGGGAAAGAGAAGGAGAAGAGAGAGGGGGGAGAGAGAGAACAAGGACTGTTGTGTCGACCTGTCGCGCGGTCGCGTGTGAAGGTCGAGTATCAGCAGAGGCGAGGGCCCCCTTCGACAGCTGCAGGCTCGCCTGGATGTAAACAAGAGGGCCAGGTCGAGTTCCTTGTAGGTGATGCTTTGAGTGGAAAGGACCTCGGGGAGAACGTGTTATGGGCTTTGCAGGCTGGCTGGTCGAGGGAGAACACCTGTTTGTATATGTGTGTGTGTGTGTGTGAATGTGTGTGTCTGTGTGCGAATGAAGATGAGAACACCTGTTTGTATATGTGTTTGTGTGTGTGTGTGAATGAAGATGAGAACACCTACTTGTATATATGTTTGTGTGTGTGTGTTTGTG
>NC_091557.1:38835100-38837600 GCF_042767895.1 Penaeus vannamei
CATCCTCTTAAGTCATGTTGAATGGAACAAGTACCCGCTCTTTATCATCAATGTTCAACCCTCCTCTTCAGTTGAATAAAAGGTCATCCCTTTCCTCTTGATGCCAAATGAACGTCAAATGAAGGTCAATAAAACCATCATGTCAAAATAGGTCACACCCTTACTCATACTGAATGGATGACCCTCCTTCATGTCAAAAGAGGTCACCCCTTGCATATGCTAAATGGTTGAAACTCCTTCATGTCAGAAAAGATCACTCCTTGCTCATGGTGACTCGCTGACCCTCCTGAGGTCACACCCTGCTCATGCAAAATGGCTGTACCTCCCTCATGTCAAAAGAGGTCACCCCTTGCATATGCTGAATGACCGAACGTCTTTCATCATATCAAAAGAGGTCACCCCTTGCATATGCTAAATGACTGACCCTCCCGCATGTCAAAAGAAGTTACCTCTCACATATGCTGAATGACCGAACGTCCTTCATATCAAAAGAGGTCACCATTGCATATGCTGAACCTCCCTCATGTCAAAAGAGGTCACCCCTTGCATATGCTGAACCTCCCTCATGTCAAAAGAGGTCACCCCTTGCATATGCTGAACCTCCCTCATGTCAAAAGAGGTCACACCCTGCTCATTCTAAATGGCTGACCCTCCCTGAACTAACAGGGAAGAAACCCGACACTTTACAGCACTTTCAGCACCAGTTTACAGACTTGTTATTAGTCCAATAATAGTTGTTGGAATTCATCTCAGTCTCAGGATCTCCTAGAATGATTCCCAATGCACCGTATCGAACGTCTTCTTAAGGTCGATGTAGGCTGCAAGCAGCCCACGCCCGTACTCACGACGGCATTCTACAATGACTCGGAGTGCAAGGATACAGTCTATTGTGGACTTACCAGAAGTGAATCCAGATTGCTCCGCCCACTGATGCCTCAGTAGGTGGTTTCTGATACGTCTCAGAAGGATGTGGGCGAGAATCTTGCCTGGTATTCTGAGCATTCTCAGCAGAGGCAAACGATCATCCTGACGCAAAGAATGGATGTTCCACCCTGACTTCCCGCCTAGGGTTTGGCCTCAAGCAGGCACTCCAATTAGACGCCACCTCTGCCACCCCCTCTGATACTGCTCCATATAAAAGGGGCGGCAGGCTGCGGGGGCCATCATCCACTTACGGGAATCCATTTGTCTTTCCCTTATAAGCTTCTCTATGGGTTGGCGGCTGCCAGAATGCAGGCAGGACGAGTAGTTCCCATTCCCAATCTGCGTCCTGGCAGTCGCCCTCCCAACGGGGCCCACAGCCTGCCTCTCTTGATGGGTGGGAGGTGCATTTCCCATTCTTCCAGCATTTACAAATTTTGTAATGCAGATGGGTTTTATCTGGGGGGGGGGAGGACTGGAAAGGCCCATCTCCCCCATTAATCCCAAGGTGCTTAGGGACAGGAATTGGTACAGGGCCAGGGCGTGTCCACACACCGGTGAGCCACAACCCTGTACCTCTAGGGCCTCCTGCTGCCCCGAGAACCACCAGAGTTTACCCTGGGACTGCAAGGTACCCAGTTTCCATGGGAGGCCACGAGGAGGCACTGCAGAAGTCTCGATGATGGAGAGGCTGTGTACTGGCAGGGGAAGGCTTATGCAGAGCTACTCCATTTTTCGCACAAGGCTAGCCAGCGGTGGCAGATGGAAGAGAGAAGACATACAAGCACTTAACACTATCTAGGCTACCACGCCATTGCTTCACATCACTCTGCGCGTGAAGCACCCACCCCTTACTCATTCTGAATGGCTGAACCTCCCCATGTCAAAAAAGGTCACAACCTGCTCATGCTGAATAGTTAAACCTCTCTCATGTCAAAAGAGGTTACCCCTTCCTCATATTGAATGGATTAAACCCCTCTTCATATTATACATATAGCAACCTTCTTCCCTCCTCCTGTCAAGCGAAGGTCATCGCATGTCATGTCAAAAGATGTTACCCTCTCTGCTCATGTCGAATAGATTAACTCCCCTCCTCGAATGAAGCTCATCCCAGCCCTCCACATAATATAGAAAGACAACTCCTTATGAAATGGAAAGAATGAAAATAAGAGACATCCCCTTCATGTCAATCGAAGGTCACCCACCCTCCCTCACGTCAAAACAGGTCATGGGCGTGGCGAAATAAAGTTTTAAATCGAAGCCTCCTCCATTTCTCAGCTGAGCGCAATTGGCGAGGGCGTGTCACTAATTGGCCATTGATCGTGCAATGGGACACCGGGCGCCTTGGAACCCGGGAATCAACGCTTTGCAACCTCGCTTCGCCCTTTGCAACATCGAGGCTTCTCCGCACTTCATCTTCGGGGCTTCTGGCATATATATATATATATATATATATATATATATATATATATATATATATATATATATATATATATATATATATATATATATATATACGCGAGTGTTTACGTGCGTGTGCTTACGCCTGCTGGAATTCTGCATGAAAGAGAATACGTTG
>NC_091557.1:38840100-38842600 GCF_042767895.1 Penaeus vannamei
TAATAATAATGATAATGATAATGATAATAATATTGGTAATGATAATAATGGTAAAAGTAATGATTTTAATGAAAATATTAATAGTAATCATAATAGTAATCAAGTTAATGATAATTATCATTTCTCGCTGTTATCAAATCATTCTTATTGTCATCATTATAATCAATAATAATGATAATGCTAATGATAGTAACAGTAATAGTTATAATGATAATAAAAACAGAAATATAAACAACAAAAAAATGATAATCAGATAAAGTTGATAACGATGACAATTATGATAGCGAACATAATAAACAAAGACAATGACAATGGTGATAGTAATAACCATAATAACAACAATGGAAAATAAAAATAGCGCTGAGGATAATGGTTGTAGCCGAGAAGATGACGAAAACAGGAAATGTAATTATGGTGATGTTCTCAGGTAGGGAAGGGAAGTGAGGCAAGGAGAGAGAGGGGAAAGGGTGAGGCAAGGAGGGAGAGGGGAAGGGGAAGGCGCAAGAGGGAAGAGGGGGGAATGGGGGGCATTGGGAAGAGGGGAAGGGAAGTGAGGCAAGGAGAGAGAGGGGAAGGGGAAGGCGCAAGAGGGAAGAGGGGGAATGGGGGAGGGGCATTGGGAAGAGGGGAAGGGAAGTCAGGCAAGGAGAGAGAGGGGAAGGGGAATGCGGAAGGGACACAGGAGAAAGGGGGATGGGGAAGGGGCATAGGGAATAGGGGAATGAAGTGAGGCAAGGAGGGAGAAGGGAACGGAAAGGGGCTAAGGGGAGAGGAGGAGAGGTGAAGAGGAAGGGACACAGGGAAGGAGGAAGGGGAAGGAACAAGAGGGAAGAGGGGAAGTGGAAGGGACACAGGGGAGAGGGGGAGGAGGAAGAGGCACAGGAGAGAGGGGAGGGGGATAGACACAAGGAAGAGGGGGAGGGGGATAGACACAGGGGAAAGGAGAAGGGGAGGGGCACAAGAAAGAGGGGACGGTTCTGAGGGAGATTAGAAAGTTGGGACAAAGGGGGGGGGGGCTGGAGCGGCACCTCAGGGAAAGGTAGATCAGGATTGGGAAGGGGGGGGTGGCACAGCATGGAGAGGAGGCAGGGAGAAGAGGAGAGAAGAAGGGGGAGGGGAGGAGAGGAGGAGTAGAAGAGGAGAGGAGGAAAGAAGGGGAGGAGGAGAAGAGGATAGGAGGAGAAGAGGAAAGGAGGGAAGTAGGGGAGGAGAGGAGGAGAAGAAGATCGGAGAAGAGGAAAGGAGGGAAGTAGGGGGAGGAGAAGAGGAAATAAAGGGAGCAAAATAAAAGGAGGAGAGGAGGCAGGTCAGAGGAAACAGGAGGATGCTGCTCTTTCATCTCCGAGACTTGGGAAGTGAGAGATCAAAGGGAACCCCTCCTTGGCACTGCTGTCACGACGAACCACGCAAGGCGATTAGAGGGGAATCTCCTCAAGGGTTAGACGCTAAAATGGCGATTAAAGGGCATCTGCTTAAGGGGGAAAGGGTTATTGTTATTTGGGGGAGGATTCGGGTTGGGGGAAGGAAGGGGAAGGGGGAATGTGGGGTGGGGTGGATGAGAGGGGGAAGGAGGGGAGGGTGGGAAGGAGGGGGAAGGGGGAGGGTGGGAGGGAGGGGGAAGAGGGAGGGTGGGAGGGAGGGAGAAGAGGGAGGGTGGTAGGGAGGGGAGGATTGGAAGGGGGAGGGAGAAGAGGGAGGTGGTGGAGGGAGTGGGTTGGAGAGGATGAGAAGGGAGAAAAAGGGGGATATGAGAGGTAGAAGAGGGTGAGAGTGAGGGAGAAGAGGGAGGGTGGGAATGAGGAGGGGATTGGAAGGGGAAGGAGAATAAGGTTGGGAGAGAGAGACGGAGAAGAGAGAGGTGAGGAATAGGAGGGGGGGGAGTAGATTGGATACAGGGATTGGAAAGGTGTAGTAGAGGACAGGGAGAGGAGGAGGGGGGGGCAGAAGAGGGAGTGAGGGGAAGGAAGAATAGGGGAGAGGAGGAGGCAAGGTAAAATAAGGGAGAGAGAGAGAAAAAAATCGGGTGGCAGGGTGAGGAATATGGAAAGGGAAAGGAAGATTGGGTGGAGAGAAGGGGAAATGGAGGGAAAAAAGGAGAAGATAGATAGTGGGAAGAGAAAAGATAGACAGAGGATAGGGGAGAGAGTAGGGAGTAGTGGAAGAGAGGGAGGGGAGAGGGAGGGGGGGGAGCCGACAACGCTGATAAATAGCAACTGTTGCGCCTCATTATTAGCGTTTCTTCTTCTTTTCCTTCTTCTTTTGATGTCCCTCTCTTTTGATCTAGTTTTTGTCTTTTATTTTCATCCATTCTTTTTCCTTGTCTATTCTCCCTCTTTCTATCTTCTTATCCTTTTCATTCTCGTAATATTTTTTTCACTTTCTTTAATGTTCCCAACTCGCTTCCTTCCCCTTGCCTGTGTTTTAATTATCTTTTTTTTCTCGCTTTCCAAATCTCTCTCATTTTATTGTCGTCTTTAAATCTTATTCCCGTATTTTTTCA
>NC_091557.1:38877600-38887600 GCF_042767895.1 Penaeus vannamei
CATGCGTTCTTCTTTCCCCCTTTTTTCTCTCTCTCTCATGCTTTTATCATGCGTTCTTCTTTCCCCCCCTTTTTCTTCTCTCTCTGATGCTTTTATCATGCGTTCTTCTTTCCCCCCTTTTTCTTTCTCTCATGCTTTTTATCATGCGTTTCTTCTTTTCCTTTTTCTCTCTCTCTCTCTGATGCTTTTATCATGCGTTCTTCTTCCCCTTTTTTCTCTCTCTCATGCTTTTATCATGCGTTCTTCTTTCCTTTTTCTCTCTCTCTCTCTCTGATGCTTTTATCATGCGTTCTTCTTCCCCCCTTTTTTCTCTCTCTCATGCTTTTATCATGCATTCTTCTTCCCCCTTTTTTTCTCTCTCTCATGCTTTTATCATGCGTTCTTCTTTCCCCCTTTTTCTTCTCTCTCTCATGCTTTTATCATGCGTTCTTCTTTCCCCCTTTTTTCTTCTCTCTCTCTCTGATGCTTTTATCATGCGTTCTTCTTTCCCCCTTTTTTTCTCTCTCTCTCTGATGCTTTTATCATGCGTTCTTCTTTCCCCCTTTTTTTTCTTCTCTGTCTGATGCTTTTATCATGCGTTGTTCTTTCCCCCTTTTTCTTCTCTCTCTCTCTCATGCTTTTATCATGCGTTCTTCTTCCCCCCCTTTTTTTCTCTCTCTCTCTCATGCTTTTATCATGCGTTCTTCTTTCCCCCTTTTTTCTCTCTCTCTCATGCTTTTATCATGCGTTTTCAAGGCAACGGATATTCTCGATTGATTTCTGAACATCCGCCACATCCTCCTCTCGAGGGATGTGATAAAAGGATGAAGGATATCCTCTTCCTCTTCCTCTTCCTCTTCCTCTTCTTCCATCTTCTCAACGTTCGATTCTTCTATCTCTGTCTTCTCGTTATTCCCTTCTTTTCGTTGTCGTTTCTTTCTCTTTTTCTTCTTCCTCTCTCTCTCTCTGCCTTCTCGTTATTCCCTTCTTCGTTGTCGTTTCCTTCTCTTTTTCTTTTTCTTTCTCTCTCTCTCTTCTTCTTCTTCCTCGTTCACGAACTTCCTATTTCTCGTCCTCTCCCTCCTCTTCCTCCTCCTCCCTCCCTCCCTTCTTCCTCATTGTCTACCTCCTCCTCCTCCTCCATCTCTTCCTCCTGCTCCCTCTCTCTCTCTCCATTACCCGTCTCCTCCTCCTCCTCTCCCTCTTCCTCCTCCTCCTCCTCCTCCCATTCTTCCTTCTCCTCCTACTCCTCCACTTCTTCCTCTTCCCCCTCCTCCTTCTCCTTTTCCTCCTCCCCCTTTTCTTCCTCCACCTCCTTCTCCTTTTTTTCTTCTTCTTCTTCTTTCTCCTTCTCCTCCTTCCCTCTTCCCTTTCGTCACTCTCCTTCAATATCCTTGCTCCACCGCTTCTATTTTTTCCTCCTCTTATCCCTTCGACAACCGCTACCTGATGTTTCATATATTCTTTATATTTTATTTTTATCATTGTTATTGCTATTGTCATCTTTATTCCTTTTTCTTTGTGAATTCGCGTTTGTTTATTTATCGAACCCTTTATTGCTTTGCTTTGTTTTGTTTTGTCTTTTTTTCTCTCTTATTTTTCATTCCTATTTCATGCTCCGAGCTTGCCCTTTCAAATCCTATCGAATCTATCTGTTCTTATCTCTCTGTTCTTATCTATCTATCTATCGTATTCTCTTCAATACTTATCCGATTATTTACGCATTTCTTTTTTATCATCCCATTTCCTCTTTCCCAGCGCTCGGTGTCCTCTCCGGGCGGCGAAAGACTGCATTGCTCCCGGCGTGTCACACAGCTCCCTTCCGCTCACAGAACCCGGCTAAATCTTTCTTAATTATGGCTCCCAGTGCCTACCTGAGTGCCGTCTGGTGCTCTGGGCTCGCTTGCTCTCTCTCTCTCTCTCTCTCTCTCTCTCTCTCTCTCTCTCTCTCTCTCTCTCTCTCTCTCTCTCTCTCTCTCTCTCTCTCTCTCTCTCTCTCTCTCTCTCTCTCTCTCTCTCTCTCTCTCTCTCTCTCTCTCTCTCTCTCTCTCCCTCTCTCTCTCTCTCTCTCTCTCCCTCTCTCTCTCTCTCTCTTGCTCTCGCTCTCTCTCTCGCTTTCTCTCTCTCTCGCTCTCGCTCTCTCTCTCTCGCTTTCTCTCTCTCTCTCTCTCTCTCTCTCTCTCTCTCTCTCTCTCTCTCTCTCTCTCTCTCTCTCTCTCTCTCTTTCTCTCCGTCTCTTTGTATTTCTCGTGCTTTCTTCGTCTGTATATCTGCCGATCGCTCTCTAAACAACCAAACGAAAAAAATACAGACAGACAGATAGACACATAAATTGACAGTGTGTGTGTGTGTGTGCGGGTATACATATATATTATTATTATCATATATATATATATATATATATATATATATAGATAGATAGATAGATATAGATAGATAGATAGATAGATAGATAGATAGATAGATAGATAGATAGATAGATAGATAGATAGATGAAAAATAAAGATAGACAGAGACAGTGAGAAAAAAAAGAGACACATGATAGTAAACACAGAAGTGAAATTCTAATAACACTAAAAAGACGATAGAACAAAGGAAGAGAGAGAGAGAGAGAGAGAGAGAGAGAGAGAGAGAGAGAGAGAGAGAGAGGGAGAGAGAGAGAGAGAGGGAGAGAGAGAGAGAGAGAGAGAGAGAGACAGACAGACAGACAGACAGACAGACAGACAGACAGACATAGACAGACAGACAGAGACAGACAGAAGAAAATACGAGATATAGAGAAAGAGAGAAAGAACGAGGGATAAGATTGCTAAGGCCGCGGTGACAGTATGGCCCCTCGGAAGTCTGCTTATTTATGTATTTTAGGGGTCTAAGGTACGACGGCTGTATTGAGAAAAAATATTTACTCTCTCCTCAGTGGGGGATTTTGCCTTGTCTGTCGCCGATGGTGGAAGCTCGTGGCTGTTTGCCTAAGGACTTTTTTCTTCTTCTTCTCTCTCTCTCTCTCTCTCTCTCTCTGTCTCTGTCTCTGTCTCTGTTTGTCTCTCTCTTTCTCTCTGTCTCTGTCTCTCTGTCTCTGTCTCTGTCTCTGTCTGTCTCTCTCTCTCTCTCTCTCTCTCTCTCTCTCTCTCTCTCTCTCTCTCTCTCTCTCTCTCTCTCTCTCTCTCTCTCTCTCTCTCTCTCTCTCTGTCTCTGTCTCTGTCTCTGTCTCTGTCTCTGTCTATGTCTGTCTCTCTCTCTCTCTCTCTCTCTCTTTCTCTCTTTCTCTCTTTCTCTCTCTCTTTCTCTCTCTCTCTCTCTCTCTCTCTCTCTCTCTCTCTCTCTCTCTCTCTCTCTCTCTCTCTCTCTCTCTCTCTCTCCCTCTCCCTCTCCCTCTCTCTCTCTCTCTCCCTCTCTCTCTCTCTTTTCTTTTGAGAGCAGAGAGAATATTCCCCTTAAGGCGTGTCGCATCATCAGCCCACTCTTTCTTACTTCCTCTCTCTCCTCTTCTTGTCTCTTGGTTCCCTTCTTGCTCTGTCTTTTCTATTCCTTCTTCTTGCTCTGTCTCTTCTATTCCTTCTTCTTCCTCTTTTGTCTTCCCTCTCTCCCTGTTACTGCCTTTTTTTCATTTCTTTCCTCCTTACCCCCTCCCCCTCCTCCTCCACCTCCATTACGCTTTCTTTCTCTGCTCTTCCTCCTCCCTCCTCCATTACTCTTTCTACCTCTCCTCTTCCTCTTTCTCCTCCTTCATTACTCTTGCCTCCTCTCCTCTTCCCCCTCCTTCACCTCCATTACTTTTCCTCCTCCTTCCCACTCGTACAAATCCCTTTCCCCATCTTTCCCCACCTCCTCTTCCCTTCATCTCCTCCTTCCCTGCCACTCTCTCCTCCCCCTCCTCTTCCTCCTAATCCTCCCACCCACCTCCTAATCCTCCCCCCCCCCTTTCTCCTCCCTTCTCCCCCTCCTCTCCTTCGCTCAACCACCATAATGAGGCTTAACTACCTTCGCTTTTTTCTTGCATTATCAAGAAGAAAATTCGGGGAGATAAGTAGGTGACCCAAAATAAAAAAGAAAGGTGAGAAAGAGAGAGAGAAGAAGAGAGAGAGAGAGAGAGAGAGAGAGAGAGAGAGAGAGAGAGAGAGAGAGAGGGAGGGAGGGAGGGAGGGAGGGAGGGAGGGAGGGAGAGAGAGAGAGAGAGAGAGAGAGAGAGAGAGAGAGAGAGAGAGAGAGGAAGAGAGAGAGGGAGAGGGAGAGGAGAGAGAGAGAGAGAGAGAGAGAGAGAGAGAGAGAGAGAGAGAGAGAGAGAGAGAGAGAGAGAGAGAGAAAGAGAGAACGACAAAGATAGACAGACAAACAGAGACAGAAAGACCGAGACAGACAGACAGAGACATATTCAGAGAGAGAGACAAAACCAGAGACAGTCAGCCAGACAGAGAACGAAAGGGAGATAAAGAAAGAAGGAAGAAGGGAAGGAGAAAGCTCTTTACACACAAACCTAAATATCAGATCACCAAAAACCGCTTTAAAGAGATTAGACGACGGTAAACATGCAGAAAAGGAGTAGAAGGGAAAAACACGTGAGAGTATTAGGCCTTCGGTTAAATCAGCTGGCAGTAGACCGTGCTTATGACATACCGTTTGTCACGTCTTTGTGTAAGGATACTTATGACTGCTATCTTTGCATATTTAGTTGTTGTTTTTTATTGTTTTTTTTTTTTTTTTTTTTTTGGCTTTATTCAATTACGATATCTTTATTTTCGTTTTTTTTTTGTGGGGAGGAACGTGAGATTACGGAATATGAGTAAAGTGGTAAGTGGTGTGGTGAAGACTTTTTATCTATTTTTATTTTATTGTTTCCTTCTTCTTCTTCATTTTTTCTTTTTTTTTTCTTCTTCTTCTTCTTCTCTCTCCCTCCCTCCCTCCCTCCCCCCCTTCTCTCTCTCCCCCTCCCTCCCTCCCTCCCCTTTCTCTCTCTCTCTCTCTCTCTCTCTCTCTCTCTCTCTCTCTGTCATTCTCTCTCCCCCTCACCTCCTCTCCCTCCCTCCCTCCCTCCCCCTCTCTCCTTCCCCCCCTCTCTCTCTCTCTCTCTCTCTCTCTCTCTCTCTCTCTCTCTCTCTCTCTCTCTCTCTCTCTCTCTCTCTCTCTCTCTCTCTCTCTCTCTCTCTTTTAGTGATAGGAAGAAGGCAAGGGAGTCATCCATCACCGCATAAGCCCTTAGAGTCTCCTGATGCAGTGGCACAGCGTCGTGACAACAGTCCAACGCCGCTTTCAAACTGTCACGTGGTGTAAAATAGTGCGATACCGGATAACGTTTGCGCTTTGAGAACGTGACAGCGATATGATATATATGTATATCTTACGTTGAGCGGGAATAAGAATACTATTTTGAAGATCATTATTTATTTATCTATCTTTTTCTTGTTCTTCTTCTGTTTCTTCTTCTTCTTCTTTCTTCTTCTTCTTCTTCTTCTTCTTCTTTTCTTCTTCTTTTCTTCTTCTTCTTCTTCTTCTTTTCTTCTTCTTCTTCTTCTTCTTCTTTTTTCTTCTTCTTCTTCTTTTCTTCTTCTTTTCTTCTTCTTCTTCTTTTTCTTTCTGTGGTGGTGGTTTGTTTTGATGTTGATTTATCACGATAAGAAAATGGGAAATGAATGCTAAAATGTGTAATAGAACTAAGAATAATAATGATAAGTATAAGAACAGTGAATATAATGATGATAATATTGATGAAGTAACGACAGGGATGAAAATGATAATAATAATAAATGATAATAACAATAATCAATATTATGATGAAGAGAATCATAGTATACTTATGATAAGAATGATCAGAAAATGATAATAAGAAAATGACAAACTGACGGAATTTATAATAGTAACTGAATTATCCATCCATCAATCTGGCCTAAATCTTCACAAGCACCTGAGCAAATTGCGAAATGCTTGTGCACTCTGCGACCATTAAGTGCCCTGCTCACGAGTGCAAATCGTCAGGACTTCACTTGTGTGTGTGTGTGTATGTGTGTGTGTGTGGGGTGGGGTGGGGGGGGGTTGTGTGGGTGTGTGTGTGGGGGGGGGTGTGGGTGTGTGTGTGTGGGTGTTTGTGTTTGTGTGTGTGTGTTTGTGTGTGTGTGTGTGTGTGTGTGCGTGTGTGTGTGTAACAATAAGAATCATAATACTGATGATAGTGATAATAAAAAAAACAATAATGATAATAATGATAATAATTACAATGATACTAATAACAAAAATAATAGTATTACTACCACTACTAATGATAATAACAACGATAATAATATCAAGTATAAAATAGTGATAACGATAATCATGATCACAATGATAGTTGTAGAAATAAGATAACGATATTTATGATCATAATGATAGTTATAGAAATAATAAAGATAATAATAATAACAATAATGAAAATTATAAAGAAAACAACAATAGCTAACAAATATGAAATTCACGCTAAGCTTTAAGTATCGCATTAATACAAAGGATGTGTTTAATTTTTACTTTCTGTTTAACCACACTAATAAGTTTGGTCGAAGGAAGGAGGAGGTGAAGAGGAGGAGGAGGAGGAATGGGAGTAGGAGGAGGAGGAGGAGGAGGAGGAGGAGGAGGAGAAGAAGGAGGAGGAGGAGGAGGAGGAGGAGGAGGAGGAGAAGAAGGAGGAGGAAGGAGGCAGGAGGAGGAGGAGGAGGAGGAGGAGGAGGAGGAGGAGGAGGAGGAAGAAGAGGAGGAGGAGGAGGAAGAGGAGGAGGAGGAGGAATGGGAGGAGGAGGTGAAGAGGAGGAGGAGGAGGGAGGAGGAGGAGATGTAGGAAGAGGAAGAAGGAGGAGGAGAACAAATGCCTGTCTTACATGTCGGTAATATCGAGGAGGAAGAGGAGGAAGAGGTGCAGGAGGAGGAGGAGGAAGAGATGGAGGAGGAAGAAGAAGAAAGAGGAGGAGGAGGAGGAGGAGGAGGAGGAGGAGGAAGAAGAAGAAGAAGAAGAAGAAGAAGACGAAGAAGAAGAAGAAGAAGAAGAAGAAGAAGAAGAAGAAGCAGAAGAAGAAGAGAAGGAGGTAGAGGAGAACAATGCCTGTCGCTCATATCGTTAATAAGCATTCAGACTTAACGAATGGAAGGTAGAATGCGTGATGATGAAGGAAAGAAGAGAGAGAGGAAAAGGAAGAAAAAGATGATGATGATGCGGAGAAGAAGAAGAAGAAAATGAAAAAGATAAAAAATGGAGAGAGAGAGAGAGAGAGAGAGAGAGAGAGAGAGAGAGAGAGAGAGAGAGAGAGAGAGAGAGAGAGAGAGACAGACAGACAGACAGACAGACAGACAGACAGACAGACAGACAGACAAGACAGAGATAGACAGACAGTAACGGAAAGATATAAAAAGAGGAAATAGGAAAATGGATACGTACATAAAAGACAGACATAAAAAAGTGTGTGTGTGAGGCCCTCCCTCCCTCCCCCCCTCACCCCCTCCCCCGCCCCCCACTTCCCCTTAACCTCACCATGATATACGATCCTTTTGGGCGTGATGCCACCTAACCGCGCGCCCGTCAGCTAGGAGGAGGAGGAGGAAGAGGAGGAGGAGGAGGAGGAGGAGGAGCGGGGGGAGGGAGGAGGAGGAGGAGGAGGAGTAGGAGTGGGGGGAGGGAGGGAGGGAGGGAGGGAGGGAGGGAGGGAGGGAGGAGGAGGAGGAGGAGGAGGAGGAGGGAGGAGGAGGGAGGGAGGGAGGGAGGGAGGGAGGGAGGGAGGGAGGGAGGGAGGGAGGGAGGAGGGAGGGAGGGAGGAGGGATGGGAAGGAGGGGGAGGTGAGGAAGATGGGGGAGGAGAAGGAGGAGGAAGAGAGGCGATGGTGGATGAGGAGGAGGGACAGGGAGGAGGGGGAGGTGAGGAAGATGGGGGAGGAGAAGGAGGAGGAGGTGGAGGTGGTGGTGTTGGTGGAGGAGGAGAGGGAGGAGGAGAAAAATTGGGAGGTGAGGTGGAGGTGAGGAAGGAGGAGGAGAAGGAGGAGGAGGGAGGGAGGGAGAGAGGGAGAGAGGGAGGAAGAAATAGGAGGAGGAGGAGGAGGAGGAGGAGGAGGGAGGAGGAGGAGGAGGAGAGGAAGGAGGGAGGAGGAGAGGAGGAGGAGAGGAAGGAAGGAGGAGGAGGAGGGAGGAGGAGTAGGAGGAGGAGGAGGAGGAGGAGGGAGGAGGAGGAGGAGGAGGAGGAGGAGGAGGAGGAGGAGGGAGGAGGAGGAGCGGGGGAGGAGGAGGAGGAGGAGGAGGAGGAGCGGCGGGAGGGAGGAAGGGGTCAGGAGCAGGGAGGAAGGAGAGAAATAGGAGGAAGAAGAGGAGGAAGAAGAGGAGGAGGAAGAGGAGGAGGAAGAGGAGGAGGAGGAGGAGCGGGGGGAGGAGGAGGAGAATAAAACGAAGAAACCGAATAGAAGGAAACCCGACAAGAGGAAGAGGAAGAGGAGGAGACGGAGGAGGAGATGAGGAAACTGAAGAAAAAGAAGCATTCATCCCGCCTCTCTCTCTTTGTCTCTGTCGGTCTCTCTCTCTCTCTCTCTCTCTCTCTCTCTCTCTCTCTCTCTCTCTCTCTCTCTCTCTCTCTCTCTCTCTCTCTCTCTCTCTCTCTCTCTCTCTCTCTCTCTCTCTCTCTCTCTCTCTCTCTCTCTCTCTCTCTCTCTCTCTCTCTGTCTCTGTCCGGTTTGTATTTCGCTCTCTTTCTCTCTCTCTCTCTCTTTCTCTCTCTCTCTCTCTCTCTCTCTCTCTCTCTCTCTCTCTCTCTCTCTCTCTCTCTCTCTCTCTCTCTCTCTCTCTCTCTCTCTCTCTCTCTCTCTCTTTCTCTCTATATATCTATCTACCTATCTATCTATCTATATGTTTATCTATCTATTTATCTATCTATCTATCTATCTATCGATGTATCTATCCATCTATCTATCTTCCATCTATCAGCGTATCTATCTACCGATATCTTTCCTTCTCACCTTATCTTTTTTTTCTCGCTCTCTCTTTTTCCTCTTCCACACTCACAAACGCCCACGCCCAACGTCGCCACCAAAATATTGGCCAATTGTGGCCATAAAATCCCACAGTCCCAGGCACCCAGTGGCCATCCGAACCGCACACACGTACTACATACACGCAACCGTGTGCACATGGGTGTCCAAATGCGAATTCCATATGTTCATGCATACGCGCATACTCGCATAAACACATACACACACACATAGAAATGTAAGCATAACGGATATCCGTATTTCCGTGTCTGTGTGTCTGTGTGTCTGTGTCTGTCTGTCTGAGAGAGAGAGGGAGAGGGAGAGGGAGAGGGAGAGGGAGCGGGAGAGAGGGAGAGAGGGAGAGGGAGAGATAGAGAGAGAGAATGAGAGAGAGAGACTGAGAGAGAGAGACTGAGAGAGAGAGACTGAGAGAGAGAGGCAGACAGAGAGAGAGAGAGAGAGAGAGAGAGAGAGAGAGAGAGAGAGAGAGAGAGAGAGAGAGAGAAGGAGAAGAGATGCAATAGAATAAAAAAAAAATTGCCATATCCGATAAGCGGAATCGTATTGCTCCAGAATTTTCTTAAATGACCCACGAAAAGATTAGTGTAGATATAGAATGGCACAGCATTCCCACATACCATCGGATAAGCACTATTAAACGAGTCAATAACATGACAAGCAACTATAAAACCCGGAACCCCTACCCCCCCCCCCCGCTCCCCCTCCCCCCTGTCAGAGTTTCGAGGGTGTCGTAATTCCTTCGCTTCACCCCCCCACCCCACCCCATGCCCCCTTCTTACCTCCCCCTCCCCCCTCAATTCTTTTCTTGCCCCCAAGCACATCCTCCAATTTTCCTCCTGTCTTTTCAATTGTATTCTCCTTCAATTCTGTGGTTTATTTCTCTCTGTTTTCACTCTCTTCTTTTCTGCGCTTTGTATCCGTATTGATTTTGTCTGTTGCTGTTACTGTATCAGTTTTCCTTTTCTTATTTGTTTTTGGTCGTTTTTCCATCTTCCATCTTTTGCTAATCCTCTGCTTCGTTACTACGTGTGTGGGC
>NC_091557.1:38921039-38923539 GCF_042767895.1 Penaeus vannamei
CATCTTTATTTCTATCTATCTATTTATCTATGTGGAGTTTCCGCTATAAAAAAAGAAAGTAGAGAATTTACTTTTTTCTTTCTTTCTAAAAAAAAAAAAAAAAAAAAAAGGAAATGGAAATTCAGGATTTAGTTTATTCTTTCTTTCCCTTTATTTTTATTTCTATCTATTCATCTATGTGGAGTTTCCGCAAAAAAAAAAAAAAAAAAAAAATCTGCTATATGGAACTTGCCAATCTGTAAAAAAAAAAAAAAAAAAAAAAAAAAAATGCTATATGCGACTACCAGAATAAAACCCGACTGAAATCAGAAAATGAAGTAAACGACCTTATCTCTTGATTCTCCTTACCCTTCTTCTTATTAATCCTTCCCCCTTCCAGGTCTTTCATTCGTCTACAGTACCTTAATAAGGCGCGACGTTGATCAGGCTTTCTATTCACTGCTGCAGATGCCAAGTGCTGATTGGTTCGTCCGTCTGGGATCTCTGAGGACTTTTCTCTTGGTATTTTCCTTGTGGGATTTTTTTCTTGGGATTTTTCTTGTGGGATTTTTTTCTTGGGATTTTTCTTGTGGGATTTTTTTTCTTGGGATTTTTCTTGTGGGATTTTTTTTCTTGGGATTTTTCTTGTGGGATTTTTTTCTTGGGATTTTTCTTGTGGGATTTTTTTTCTTGGGATTTTTCTTGTGGGATTTTTTTCCTGGGATTTTTCTTGTTGGATTTTTTTTCTTGGGATTTTTCTTGTGGGAGTTTTTTTCTTGGGATTTTTCTTGTGCATTTTTTTCTTGGGATTTTTCTTGTGGGATTTTTCTCTTGGTATTTTCCTTGTGGGATTTTCCTCTTGGTTATTTTCTTGTGGGATTTTTTTCCTGGGATTTTTCTTGGGATTTTTCTTGTGGGATTTTTTTCTTGGGATTTTCCTTGTGGGATTTTTCTCTTAGGATTTCCCTCTTGGTACTTCACTTGTAGGATTTTTCTCTTGATTCTTTCCTTGTGGGATTTTTCTCTTGGGATTTTCCTCGTGGGATTTTTTTCCTGGGATTTTGCTTGTGGTATTTTTTCTTGGTATTTTTATTGTGGGTTTTTTCTCCTGGTATTTTCCTCGTGGGATTTTTCTCTTGGTATTTTCCTCGGGGGATTTTTTTCTTGGGATTTTTCTTGTGGTATTTTCCTCGTGGGATTTTTCTCTTGGTATTTTCCGTGCGGGATTTTTCTCTTGGCATTTTCTTTGCGGGATTTTTCTCTTGGTATTTTACTCTTCGGGTTTCCCTTATTTGGTACTTTACTTGTGGTATTTTTCTCTTGGTATTTTCCTCGTGGGATTTTTCTCTTGGCATTTCCCTCTTGGTACTTCACTTGTGGGATTTTCCTCTTAGGATTTTCCTCGTGGGATTTTTCTCTTTTTACTCGAGTCTTCCTGGACGGGACTCACCTTGCGATTTCCTTGTGGGGAATATATCCCTTAAGATTTCCCTCTTGAAACTTCCTCTTAGAACAATATCATTACTGCAGGATTTCTCTCGAAGAACTTTCCTTCCAACGATGAGAGTAAAAGTCTATCATGAACGCCATTAAACCAACAGCGTGTTGTGTTTGGCCTAATTGTTCATTTCTCTGTAATGCCACTGAAGTAACAGCTACAACAAGGGTATTAGAATTCATAATATTTCTATAGAGATATTCCGATCTCCATCATATAAACAACAAAGAAGTAGGATCATAAATAAGCAGCAAAGAAGTGGGATCAATTGTCTTCAGATATTAGAATATCAGTACCTACCACATGAATTGATAGGATTATATCTCTTATTTATGCTATCAAGGATAAAATTCTCAACTCATGTAATAAGATAAATAATTGCTCTTCCCATGCATGTCTCTATGGGTCATATCGATGTGATGAGGATAATTTATCTATCTATTTATTTATCTATTTAATTGCCAATTCACAATGGTGATCTACACGTAATTACGGATAACTGATATAAGACTATAAAAAAAAATAAATAAATAAAAAAAGAATAAAAAAAAATAAATAAAAAATAAAAATAAATAAATAAATAAATAAATAAATAAATAAATTATATATATATATATATATATATATATATATATATATATATATAATGATAATAATAATGATAATAATAATAATAATAATAATAATAATAATAATAATAATAATAATAATAATAATAATAATAATAATAATAATAACAACAAAAATAAATAAATAAATAGATAAATAATAAATAAATCCGGTTTTCCCGCATCTCTACGTTTCCTGAGAGTGAATCCCCAGCCTTTGATCAACAGAACGTGTATAAATAGCTTGGTAAACTGATATAGCAATACGACCTGAGGAATAGTACAGCTTTAGTAGTCACTGGATGCGATGCAAGACTGTGCAGAATGGAGAAGTTTTGTGGTATCTGCTGCTATGGCAAGTGATGGTAATAACTGTGATAATGATAATAACAATTGCAATGATAATATTAAGAAT
>NC_091557.1:38951039-38956039 GCF_042767895.1 Penaeus vannamei
ACTGACAAGAAGCACAACAAAAACAACAAGAATAATAACAATATTAGTAATGATGATATATATAGTAATGATACTAAAATAACTATAATAATAATTGTAGTAGTAGTGATGGCAAGGATGCTGCTGTTAATGGTAACAACAACAACGATTATGAAAATGATAATGATTATGATAATGACAATAATAATGATATCAGTAATAATAGAAATGGTAATGATAATGATGATATGATGATGATGATGATGAAAATATTAATACTAATAATACTAATACTAATAATAATGATAGTAAAACAGTGATGATGATAATGATAGAAATGATGATAATAAGAATGATGATAATAATAAGAATGATGATAATAACAATAACATTAATAATGGTAATAAAAATAAAATCAATCATAATGATAGTGATAAGAATAGTGGTAAGAATAGTAACAACAAGAATAATAACGATTATTGTTACTGTTACAATTACAATTATGACATTAATGATAATGTAAAGTATAATAACAATAATGAAAATGATAATCACAATAAATATGATAAAAATAGTTGAAATAGCAATGATGTTACTAATAATGATAAAACAATAATAAAGATAATAGTAAAAATAATGATGATAATAAAATGATAACAATACTGATAACAATGATAATGAGAATTATATTATTGATAGTAATGATAATGTTAGTAATGTAATTGATGTCGACAATAAGAATAATGCTAATAAAAATAATGATAATCCGAGTAAAGATAATGATGATAATGATAATGAGTAATAATTGTAACAATGATGATGATGATAATAATAATAATAATGATAATAACAATAATAATAATAATAATAATAATAATGCTATTAATAATAAAAATGATAATAGTAATAATAATGATGATTTTAATAATAACTATAATGGTAACAATAACATTAATAAAAATGATTATGAAATAAGGAAACATAATAAAAATTATGGCAATAGTAAGATTAGTAAAGATAATGCGTATAATAATAATAATAAACGTTATGGTAATAATGATGATAATAATAACAATGATATAAAGATAAGTAGCAGTAATAATAATGATAAGGATGATGATGGCGATGATGATCATCATTATCATTATCATCATCATCATCATCATCATAATGATAATAGCAATAGTAATAATGATAGGGATTATTATAAAAAGAAACGATAGAAATAAAAGTTACAATAATAATTATTGAAATTATAGTAATGATAATATTAATAATAATGATAATAACAGTAATAATAATAATAATGATAATAACAATGACAATAATAGTAATAATAATTATAATAGTAATAGGAATAATGAAAAAAAGATAATAAAAATGTTAGGAAATTAATATTTGTAGTAGTGACAAAAATGATAATAATGATAATGATAGTAATGAAAATGATAATGTAATTATGATTATGATAACAATATTAATGATAGTAATAATGATAATAATATGATATTATTAATAGTAATACTGATGATGATGATAATGATGATATTAATAATAATATAGTAATTATAATAATAACAATGATAATAAGATAATAAAATCATAATAATAGCAAAAATTATAATAACAATAATGATGATGCTGATGATAATGATGATGATAATAATAATAATAATAATAATAATAATAATAATAACAATAATAATAACATTGATAATAACAATAATGATAATAATAAAAGATAATAAAAATAAAGTTACAATAACAAAATTACCATTATAGTAATGGTAATAGTAATAATATTAATGATAATGATAATAATGATGATAATAACAATGGTAATAATAATGATAATAATAAAAATGATAATGATAATCATATTAACAATAATGATAATGATGATCACAATGAAAATAGTAATAATACTAATAGTAATACTGACAATAATAAGAAATAGAATATATTAGAGGGATTTTGATATTCATGATGGCAGTGATAGTGTTCTTATAGTAATTGCAATAATGTAAATGGAAAAAAATGATAATGATAAAATAATGGTAGTAATAATAATGATGATGATAATGATAGTAGTAATATTAATAGTAATAATGATGAAAATAATTATGATAATGATAATAATGACAATAATAATGACAATACTAATAAGCATGATGATAATGAATATATTGACAATAATAATAATAACAATAATAATGATATTGATGATAATGACAATAATAGTAATAATAACAATGATGATAATGATAATATAATAAATATAATAATTATAATTATGATAATAACAATGACAATAACATTATTATGATAATAAAAGTGATAAAGTACAAATTATGATAATAATAATGGTATTGTTATCTATCCTGATTTTGGCAAAGATCATAACAATTACAGCGACAATGATAATTAAATACGTTCCTAGCTGAACAAATCTTAACCTAAAAACCAGTAGTTAAAGCAGTTTTTCACTAACATGAGCACTAAGCTTTATAATTAAGAAACTACAGCAAATTTAATCCCCTAACTATATAACTCTGATGCAGTTTCAGTAACTACACTCTCGCCAACTATTAACAATACAGTTACTAATCTCCTCAGCAATTAACCAGTTACTTCGGGGAGGCTAAAGAAACTATAACTTGACCTACAAGTAACCAGACAGTTACTTTTAAGGAGCTACTATAACCCTTCCAATAAATAATCATTTAAGTTACATTGACGCAACTTGAGTAAATATAACCCCACGACTATGTGAATACGCAACTACTGCGAAATAACTTAAGTAACTACAACCACGAACAAAAAGACATACAAGGAAACAACTTTTTGTTAGTGTAACTTCACGAGCAAGTTCTGTTATAATATAAAAGGGATGAAGTAACTAGGCGAACAAGCAAACACGCAGTTACAAAGAAACAACTTAACGACCACAGCGAACAAGTGATCAAAACAGATACATGGAAGCCACACGAGAAACAACCCATGTCGACAAGTTAACATACAGCTACTCGGAAATAACTAACAGCGAACAAGTAAACAAACAAACAAAAACTATTATATAGCAACTTTAGGAACTGCAATCACATGTAAAAATATACGATTAAAGGAACACCACAAGTAAATGTAACCTCACGAACAAATAAACACTAAGAGTATCCAAGAGTATTCTGACGGGCTATCTTCTCCCATGTTTGTTTACAGTCGCACCCCTTTGCCGTGGGGGACAGAAGGTGGTGTACGGCGCCGGCAAGCACGAAGAACTTAATGTTACGTGCAATGTGGAAGCCCATCCAGAGCCGTATCATTACAGGTAAAACTGGTGAAATGTGAATGTCAATTGGGTTTGTGCGTATATTTAAACTATTCGTATATTTATTTCCATCGGTATTTCATTTCATCCATCACAATGAGAGATTAATCTGTAGATTTAACATTTGATTGATCACGTATTTTTATTTTGTTTTGTTCATGTACGTGGGGCATATTTTATTGATGTTTTTTTTTCGGTAATAGCCTTTTATATAATTCATCATCCCGTAATCTATAATACATCCATAATATCAAATATTAAGTCTATAAGCTGTTGCCTCATTAAGCATACTTCACACAGAATAGCATTTAAAAGATGGATACAAAAAAACAACAACAAAAAAACCCATCAGTATGGCTTATCACTTCAACCCTACAAAACACTACTATCTATCTCTGCGACGACTAGATGGGCGTTCAATAGTTCATCCGAGGTCGTGGACATCCCCGTCAGTCGAACGTGGGTGGTCGGGAAAGGGCTAAGCCAAGTCTCGTACACTCCGCACAGCCACCAGGAGTACGGTTCGTTGCTCTGTTGGGCCAGGAATGACGTTGGGAAACAGAAACAGCCTTGTATCTATCACGTTATACACGCTGGTGAGTTGTTCTGTCCAAGTTTTGAGTAGATGGTGGGGAGGGAGAGTGGGGAGGGAGGGAGGGAGGGGGAGGTAGAGAGTGGGGAGGGGGGATGGGGGGAGGGAGAGAGTGGGAGGGGGTTAGGTGGAGGGAGAGAGTGGGAGAGGGGATTAGGGGAAGGGGGATAGGGGTAAGGAGGGAGTGGGGAGGAGGAAGAGAGGGAGATAGGGACAGAGAGACAGAGTGGGACAACGAGAGAGAGAGGGGGAGAGATATAGAGGTAGATAGATATATAGACATCAAGGTTTATATGAATATATATATATATATATATATATATATATATATATATATATATATATATATATATATATATATATATTTATGTGAGTGTGTGTAATATATATATATATATATATATATATATATATATATATATATATATATATATATATATATATATATATATATATATATATATATATATATATATATATATATATATATATATATATATTTAGAAAGAGAGTGTGTGTGTGTGTCTTCAGAAAGTACTAGAATGAAATTGTTCTTTTGTGTACATTCAAGTTATTCATCAAAAGTTTTTGCTGATAAATCGCATGTCAAGTCATGCAAGGTATTGCTACAACTGTAATTAACATTGATTTTCCATGCATCATTAACATAGATCAAAAGCTAGTTTATCATTTACATATCTAAATGCTCGTTCCTGACACAAGAACTATAAAGGGTTAAAATATGTGGGCACGTCACAGTATATCCAGGAATGGCTTTGAACGTGTGTGTTAGGTAAACGATTTCCATGACAAATGACCCACATAACTTTTCACGCGTGGAAGCTCGCCCTACTCATAAGGCATGAGGAAATGCGGCATGTTATTGTTGTATGCATAATCAATACTAACTAACTGTTGAATGTTGTTTGTTGCTTACGTGGGCTGGCATTTGCGCGTATTTCTAAGGAGATGGGACACGATCAGGCCCCTTTTTCACGTCTCTCTCCCGCCCGTCGCCAGCCTCCCCGGACCCGGTGAACAACTGCACGGTGGAGAACGTGAGCTCGACGGGCGCGGCCGTGCGGTGCCAGGCGGGCTGGG
>NC_091557.1:38966039-38968539 GCF_042767895.1 Penaeus vannamei
CTCAGGCGCGGATGGCTGCAGGTGCGGCGGGAAGGCTGAAGCTGAATGCTGAATTCACTGACCACAAGCACGTTCGCAGACGCACACGTTTACAGACGCACCCACACACGTTCGCAGATGTGTGTACGTTCGCTGACATGCACGATCGAAGATACACACACGTTTGCAGACATGCTCGTTCAAAGACATGCTTGTTCGCAACCACACACGTTTGCAAACATAAGTTCTCAAACGTAATGTTATAGACAAATTCTCAGATAGTTGCCTGTTGACATAAACGTTGGTAGAGACAGACTCGCTCGCTCGCACACATAGTCGTAGACACATGTGCACAGGAGCACATATATCCACGGACACATACGAATAGATACACATTCGGAAACGCACATGCTCGCTCGTAGAAGTAAATTCAAAATATATTTCAGTTCGAAGACAGGGAAAGGCATCTGTGAAAAGAATATAAAGCTTTTAATATAAAGAAAGAAAAAAAAAGTGAAAAAGGTCGATATCTCAATATTACCAACGATGACGTCAAACATAATAACTAAATCCATTCCCAAATCTGCTGATAAGTGACGATGTTATCAGAAAGCATTCAGCATCATTTATCATTTATCCTTTCTCCTTTTTCTGTGCGGGATTTTGAAGTGTAAGCTCCGTCCACTTTCTATTTATTTCCGTCGACTCAAGCAAAGCCCCTCATTTCATGACAAAGGAATGATTAACATGTAATAATCTTCTCCTCTCCTCTCGTTAGACATGAAAAAAAATCACATTTCTCATCATTCACTCCTCTTGAACAGACTCGGAAAACGACTTTTGAAGACTGAAATCCCTCCAAATCCATAAAAAAAAGCTTCCATGAATACAGAATTTGACATGAATTTTCCTCCGCTCCCTTCCCGTGTTGCAGGATTTCAGGATGTTATAACTGATCCTCCCCTGCATGCAATTCAACAAACATGACTTAAACAATAACGTGATAGGTAACAATAAGGTAATAATTGCGCCTGAATGACAATGAAAAAAGGGTTCAGTAGCTCCGCTGTTGTCTCCGCGTGTATAGCCCGGGCGTTCGCATCCCCGATCTAAAACAAGGTTGTTGTTAATAAGGGCATCCAGGCAGGCAAAGAAGGCGTTGTTAAAGGGAATATTCCCCTAGGATACCGCTTGTAGGAAATGTTGGAGGTTGAAAGCGGAGAAAGAGAGATTTACAAACGTACAACAGTAAATCAAGTTTAGCAGCGGTTAAATATCTATCACTGTGATGGTGACGATAATAGAAATCATTCTGATAACCTTTTTTGCTATTTCCATCATCAGTCATCATTATCATCATCACCACCACCACCATCATCACCATTATAATAAGAATAAGAATAAGAATCGTAAAAAAATGAACTATTGGTATATACAAAATGATAAATAGAAAAAATAGCAATTATAGTAATCATTATATTTTTTTCTACCGTTAATTAAAAGTGAAATATTCCATGGAAAAAGGACCCCCAAAACTATAAAAAAAAAAAAAAAATTATAGGACCCGCAAATACTAACAACGCATAAAGTCTTTCACTTCCTATCCATTCATTGCAAGATACCCGAAATCCTCACTATCATAACCCATTCACTGGCTCGCTTGACGGCAAGTGCATATCCATTGCAGGGAGTATTTAACAGCGAACTCAAATCCTGGCCAACACAACCTCCCGATTTGCAGGCTCGGGAACAGAAACAACTCCATAGATAAGTGTGTTAAACTAGGCCATTGCTTTATAGAACTTTGAGGGAAATGGGCTATCGCTGTCTATTCACCCATGTCTAAAAACTATTGAAAGCCAATAACAATAAAAATGCGCATATACATTCAACGATATTGTTTGTCGCTTTGGGCGCATGACAGATTTGGTCGTCGAGGGTAACGTTCGTGTTGAATTGGGTATTTAACCCGAATACCAGGCTGAGGGTAACGAGATGGGCGAGGGATTAGGGGTAGGGGGTAGGGAGCCCGGGGGGAGGCGGAGGCAGGTACGGAAGCAGGGATGCGAAGCTATAAAAGTTATGAAGCGAGAATGCATTTTCGATCGAATGTTTCTACGTCCAATTATGATTCTTCTGTGAATGTGATCCATATGTATCTCTCGAATATTTTTCTTTTGCTTGAAGATCGGTTCGTAAAAATAGGATTATTATCTACACATGAGCGCGCGCGCACTCACATACACACTCATACAAACATATGAATAAGCACACCTACAAACAAAAAACATATACATACATACATGCATATATACATACATGCATATATACATAAATATATACATACATAAATATATACATACATACATACATGCATACGTACATATATATATATATATATATATATATATATATATATATATATATATATACATAATATGTAAATATTCATATATGTATAATATGTATATAGATAGATAGATAGATAGATATATAAATATATATGTATATATACAAATAT
>NC_091557.1:38981039-38983539 GCF_042767895.1 Penaeus vannamei
TATGAGTAATACTGTGTCGGGCCCCCTTCGTTCGGCTCATCCCAGCGACCGGTCAAGCTTGTAATGGAGTCGCACATGCCATTGCACTCTGCGCGTCGTTAAGGGCGGGGCCATGTGGGAACGCCAAGGAGGGAAGGCGAGGGGAAGGAGAAGAGGGGAATAGGAGGGAAAGGGAAAGAAGGGAAGAAGGGGATAGGAGGGAAAGGGGAAGAAGGGGATAGGAGGACAGGAGGGAAAGGGGAAGAAGGGGATAGGAGGACAGGAGGGAAAGGGGAAGAAGGGGATAGGAGGACAGGAGGGAAAGGGGAAGAAGAGGATAGGAGGACAGGAGGGAAAGGGGAAGAAGGGGATAGGAGGACAGGAGGGAAAGGGGAAGAAGGGGATAGGAGGACAGGAGGGAAAGGGGAAGAAGGGGATAGGAGGACAGGAGGGAAAGGGGAAGAAGGGGATAGGAGGACAGGAGGGAAAGGGGAAGAAGGGGATAGGAGGACAGGAGGGAAAGGGGAAGAAGGGGATAGGAGGACAGGAGGGAAAGGGGAAGAAGGGGATAGGAGGACAGGAGGGAAAGGGGAAGAAGGGGATAGGAGGACAGGAGGGAAAGGGGAAGAAGGGGATAGGAGGACAGGAGGGAAAGGGGAAGAAGGGGATAGGAGGACAGGAGGGAAAGGGGAAGAAGGGGATAGGAGGACAGGAGGGAAAGGGGAAGAAGGGGATAGGAGGACAGGAGGGAAAGGGGAAGAAGGGGAAAGGAGGACAGGGGGGAAGGGGGAAGAAGGGGATAGGAGGACACGAGGGAAAGGGGAAGAAGGGGATAGGAGGACAGGAGGGAAAGGGGAAGAAGGGGATAGGAGGACAGGAGGGAAAGGGGAAGAAGCGGATAGGAGGACACGAGGGAAAGGGGAACAAGGGGATAGGAGGACAGGAGGGAAAGGGGAAGAAGGGGATAGGAGGACAGGAGGGAAAGGGGAAGAAGGGGATAGGAGGACAGGAGGGAAAGGGGAAGAAGGGGATAGGAGGACAGGAGGGAAAGGGGAATAAGGGGGGATAGGAGGGAAAGGGGGAGAAGAGGGGAATAGGGGGAAGAGGGGAGTAGGAGGGAAAGGGAAAGAAGAGGGGAAGAGGGGGATAGGAGGGAAAGCGGAAGAAGAGGGGAATAGGGAAAGGGGAAGAAGAGGAGAATAGGAGGCAGGAAAGGGGAAGAAGGGGATAGGAGGGAAAGGGAAGGAAGAGGGGAAGAGGAGGGAAAGGGGAAGAAGAGGGGAATAGGAGGCAAAGGAGAATAGGAGGGTAAGGGGAAGAAGAGGGGAATTAGAGGGAAAGAAGAAGAGAGGGGAATTGGAGGGAGAGGGGGAGAAGGGAATAGAAGGGAAAGGGGAATAGGGGAATATGAGGGAAGGCGAGGGGAAGAAGAAGAGGGGAGTAGGAGGGAAAGGGGAAGAAGGGGGGAAAGGGGAGTAGGAGGGAAAGCGGAAGAAGAGGGGAATAGGGAAAGGGGAAGAAGAGGGGAATAGGAGGGAAAGGGGAAGAAGAGGGGAATAGGGGGAAGAGGGGAGTAGGAGGGAAAGGGGAAGAAGAGGGGAAGAGGGGAGTAGGAGGGAAAGGGGAAGAAGAGGGGAAGAGGGGAGTAGGAGGGAAAGGGGAAGAAGAGGGGAATAGGGGGAAGAGGGGAGTGGGAGGGAAAGGGGAAGAAGAGGGGAAGAGGGGAATAGGAGGGAAAGGGGAAGGAGAGGGGAACAGGGGGAAGAGGGGAGTAGGAGGGAAAGGGGAAGAAGAGGGAAAGGAGAAGAAGGGGATAGGAGGGAAAGGGGAAGAAGAGGGGATTAAGAGGGAAAGTGGAAGAAGAGGGGAAAAGGAGGGAAAGGGGAAGAAGAGGGGAATAGGAGGGAAAGGGGAAGAAGAAGGGTATAGGAGGGAAAGGGGAAGAAGGGGGAATAGGAGGGAAAGGGGAAGAAAGGAGGCATAGGAGGGAAAGGGGAAGAAGAGGGGAATTGGAGGGAAAGGGGAAGAAGAGGGGAATAGGAAGGAAAGGGGTAGAAGAGGGGGATAGGAAGGATAGGCGAAGAAGAGGGGAATAGAAGGGAAAGGGGAAGAAGGGGGAATAGGAGGCAAAGGGGAAGAAGAGGGGAGTAGGAGGGAAAGGAGAAGAGGGGAATGGGAGGGAAAGGAGAAGAGGGGAATAGGAGGGAAAGGGGAAGAAGAGGGGAATAGGAGGGAAAGGGGAAGAAGAGGGGAATAGGAGGGAAAGGGGAAGAAGAGGGGAATAGGAGGGAAAGGGGAAGAGGGGAATAGGAGGAAAGGGTAAGAAGAGGGGAATGAGAAGAAATGGGGAAGAGAGGGGAATAGGAGAAGGTGGAAGGAAGCAAGGAAGGAGAGGGAACAAAGAGAAGGGAAAGATAGGGGAATATATGAAGAAGGAGGAGGTGTAGAGTGAGAGGAAGAGGGTTAGTGAGTAGGAAGAAGAGGATGGGAAAGAGAATGGATACAAACAACGTAAGAGGGA
>NC_091557.1:38986039-38988539 GCF_042767895.1 Penaeus vannamei
AGTAATTTGCATGATTTATTTTTTATTTTCTATTTTTTTTAATTTCTTTTATATTATTATTATATGAGTATTTTTCTTTTTTTGTATTAATAAAGTTCGATTATGACTTGTGGAGGGTCAACGATAGTACTGAAGGAATGTATATGTACATATGAATCATTAATAGATGGCTTTTGCTTGAGTTGATTTTGGAAGGTAAGAACAATCAGCAATATTATACGAAATATAAGGCGAGGTTTTTCATGAATGCTTAAAATGTGAAAAAAAATGAAAAAAATGGAATGCGATGAGTCGTGTGTATTTATCATATTTTTTGTTCGCCGACGGTCGTAAGATAAGAAAATAATGCATGGACTTTCATATCTACTTGCAGACACTGAGACTCATGTACTATTCCTGAGGACTACTAACACATTGGTTCGTGTGTCTGTCTGTGTTACAGAAGTCAGCAACGATGGCGCCCGTCTCTGACCCCATGACCCTAATGGGCTGTCCCCTCGCCGCCTCCACGCCCACGGCTGCCATGTCTCCGCCTTCGCTCTACCCTCACCCCGCCCACGAGGTGCCTCTGCCCTACCGCGGCCCGCCCCCTCCGCCTTACACGCAGGACACCCAGCGTGTTGCACCTCTGTACACCCCCCACCCCCTGGCCACCGGGCCCTCGCCGTCCTCCTTCGTCTGCGACACGTCCTTCGTCCCCATCCCCACCTCGCACCCCCAGGATCCTAGGTCCGTCAGCATCCCCAGTTCCTATGCCTCCGACATCTCCCTGACGCCCGCGGCCTACCCTCAGTACACCCTCAGCCTCGGGAGAAAGGGCACGCTGGCCATGGAAGGGGCGGTGCCATCTTGCATAGCAGGGGTCGCCGCGCCCGCCCACCACGGCTCGACCTACTCCGTGGTGCCACAGCCCGAGAGGGAGTGGATGCGGCCCCACGCGCTCCCCCTCCCCCCCTGGGACGCCACAGGGAGAGAGCGGGAGGCGAGCCCCGCCCACCGCGAGAGCTCCGTCTAGTACCTGCGATTAGATTTAGTCCCAACTCATTTGCTTTCTTTGCCTTTAGGAACTTCTTGGAGGTATGTTTCTGCAAGAGAAATCTTTATTTTCCTATTTGATCCAATAAAAAAAGCGATCCTCTGTGACGCCTTGTATAAGCGTATTCTGCATCGCAACCTCCAGCGCTCGAGATAAATATATACATAAATATAAGACTGACCGTTATGGTTAAGCATGGACGCGAGAATGCATTGCAACCGGTAACAGAAGTTTCAGAAAATTGCTTATTTTGCTTACTGTCTGTCATCCCAATCCTCCGTGCTTCTACATCAGGATGTGCATGTTACATTCAACAAAATAGAACGAACTAACATCAGTTATGAAGAACGCAATTGTAAACGGACACAGAAATTTGGCAACGGGAAACTACACTACACAACCTAACGATGTCATTTTCTCATAAATAGCATAAGAGCATGACGTTAATATCTGGTCCATTTGTGTTTATTTCTTTTCGTGTCCTGCAAGAATGGGTTCCTTCTGTGATTCTTAAACTACTTGCATGTCCAGCTGATACAGGAGAAAGAAATATCCTACAGACGATGATCAAACTTGATTTTCAGGTTGACTTTGTGTGATTTTTTTTTTCTTGAAAGAAAATTGAAGACATCTTTGACGACTCGTAACGGTGAGGGGGAGGAGGAGGAGAAGGAAGAAGAGAAGGAGGAGGAGGAGGAGGAGAGGAAGAAGAAGAAGATGAAGAAGAAGAAGAAGAAAAAGAAGAAGAAGAAGGAAGAGGAGGATGAGAAGAAGAAGAGAAGAAGATAAAGAAGAAGGAGGAGGAGGAGGAGGAGAAGGTGGTGATGCTGGTGAAGGAGGAGGAGGAGAAGAAAAAAGAAAGAAAGAGAAGGAGGAAGAGGAAGAAGAAGACCAACCTTGCGCGCTGTTGGTCCGGGTTCGAGCTCCGTTCCTCACCCCCCCCCTCCCCCTTCCCCTCTTCTTCCCCTTTCCCCTTACTTTCCCTCACAAGTAATCACGCACACGCACACACACACACACACACACACACACACACACACACACACACACACACACACACACACACACACACACACACACACACACACACACACACACACACACACGCACACACGCACGCACACATACAAACATACACACATCATGTATTCATAAACATACGCACACAGCAAAAAAACACACCAGGGCGAGTGTGTGCATGTTTGTTTGAGGTTTATCTGAGATTCTGTTTACTTTCTTTCAGTAAGAATTGTTCTCATGGACGGTCTTACGCGAGGAAGTGTACTTGTGTAACTGCGTCTACGAGTATGTGTGTAATTAAAACTTGTGTGTGGATTTCAAGCATGTGTTTCACTGCACGTCTGTGTTATTTTCTTTTTTCCATTGATTTCTTTTTCTTTTCTTTTATCTAAAATGATCTATCTTTACTGATGTAACCATACAAGCGTAAAAAAAAGAAAGACA
>NC_091557.1:39006039-39011039 GCF_042767895.1 Penaeus vannamei
TCTCTCTCTGTGAGCCATGTACGTTTCATCTTTTTAATATGAATATATTCGTCATTGTTATTATTAATATTATTGTTTACAGAATTATTTTTGTTATTATTATTGTTATCATTATTAATATTATTATTATTATTAATAGTATTATCATTATCATTATTATCATCATCATCATTTATTACGATAATAATATTAACATTATGAATATTATTATTTCGGTACTTTTTATCATCATCATTATTATTATTATTATTATTATTATTATTATTATTATTATTATTATTATTATTATTATTATTATTATTATTATTATTATTATTATTATTATTGTAATTATTATTATTATTGCTACCCTTATTATCGTGATGAATATTATTGTTGGTATCATTTTTACTATTATAATTATTATCATAACTTTAGTTACTATTATTATCATTATCATCATCCTTTATGATTATCACTTTTATCATTATCATTATTATCATCCTTTGTGATTATCACTATTTTATTATTATCATTACTATTCCTATCATTACGTTACTTCACTATTGCTATTACTAGCAAGATTATTCCAACAATCCTCATGACAAAGGTGCATTGTTATCCTTATGTTGGAGTCTTCCTCTATCCGACACGTGTAGTAAAAAACAAAAATAATTATCTTGTGATAAGCACTCAGGTAAGAAGGTTTATCTCGTCTTATTTCTGCGCTCGGGGATCTGCACAAGACATCCGAAGGAGTCTATTAATCCTACCCCCCCCCCTCCCGTCCTTCCTTCCCCTGCCTCTTATCTCTCTTTCTCGTCCAAGTCTTGGATATCTAAGATATTTACCAACAAAGAGATAAAATCCAGTAATGAGTAACGTTGTAAGATGAATTAAAGACGCAATTACCATAGCAGGGAGAGTCTCTGAGAGTCATATATATCCTAATCTAAGTCTACAGGATTTCTCCCTTTCCCCCTCGCTTCCCCTCAGTCCTCAATCTCAATCAACTCTACATACTGGCAACATGCTTCGGTGGAACCATTAAAGTGATGCTAATCTTGTTCCAGATGGTGATTATGTGACTGTGAGATGTATGACTCTACGTACTGGGAGGTGGGCGGTACGGAGAGAAGAAAGGAGGAATTGGGGGAGGGGGAAGAAGAGGGGAAGTGGGCGTTGGAGAGAGGGGAAGAGGGGAAGTGGGCGTTGGAGAGAGGGGAAGTGGGCCTTGGAGAGAGGGGAAGAGGGGAAGTGGGTGTTGGAGAGAGGAGACGAGAGGAAAGCTTAGAGGAGGAGGAGGGGGGGGGAGGAAGAGGGGTGTGGAGGTGCGGGAGAGAGAGAGAGAATAGAGGAAAGCATAAAGGTGGTACAAGGAGGGGGGAGAAGAGGGAGAGAAAAGTGGTGGGGAGGTAGAATATAAAGGAAGGCAAAGATAGGGATAGGAGGATGGGGAGAGAGGTAGCGAGAAAGGAAGAGGGGAGGAAAGGAGTGAGGCAGGGGAAAGTGGGGGAGGCATGGAGGGAAGAGAGGAGGCAAAGAAGAAGCGGAGGAAGAGGTACAGGAGGAGGGAGGAAAGACACGGGAGAGAGAGACAAGGTGTAGGAGGAAACGTAGGATGGATGGGGGGGAAGGAAGAGAGGGACGGTTTGTGAAATGAGCCTTATACACTGACGTATAGAGTCAAGTTCTCCTCAGTAATCATATCACTCTATTTATCATTCTCTTTTAATTTTTTTCACTTACTCTGAGGAAAGTGTTTCTGTGCAATAAAGATTTTATAATATAATTTCTGCTATCTTTAGCGTATATATTAACGATGGAAGTGCATGAATAAGATAAAAGGTAAAAGAAATGAGAGCTACATATTTGATAATTAATTAGTGCATAATAAACTTTACAATTTACCTATGCTTATCGTTTATATATATAAGAAATCGCATGCAATATACATTTGAATATAACATAATAAGATATGGAATGTAAAAAGAAAAAAAAAATACCAGCAAAGTAGATTATTATGTAAAAAACTTATTTTTAATTCCAACTCATACATTAATTCAGTAAGTAGATCAGTGACTGAACACTTTCACAATCACATTATCTATATCTACATATATCCATCTATCTATCTATCTATCTATCTATCTATCTATCTATCTATCTATCTATCTATATGGAATATTATAGAAAACTCGCAATGCACAAACTAGATATATTGAAAATATATATTTTTAGACCTGAAAATGGAATCCATCTTCAGGTCTGAAGGGGAAGAGGAGAGGAGGGAGTATAAGAGCGTATAAGGAAAGAACGGAAGCGAAGGCAAGGCAGGTCAGGTGGAAGGATCAGGAGATCAGTGTGAAAAGTGACTGGCAAATCGGAGGAGGTGGAGGATGTGGGAAGCGATAAGACTGTCGGAAGGAGAAAACCTGCTATTGAAGAAATTAGGTAGCAGCTGGATTTGGGAAAATTCCACGTCTGCGGGCATGGGCATTAGCGGAAGGGAAGACAATGCGCTGCTGACCAATCCTTCAGATGGCCTATGTCCTACTGACGGTAGAAGAGGGTGTTTTTGTGCCCCTTGGATACAGTTTATTTAGGTTGAGACTAACGCTTAGTGAGACTGGCGTCTGTCTCGCTAAAGTACTGCATATCACAGGATTTTTTTTATTTTTTATTAAGATATAGCTTTAATACCATTTGTTACAATGGATATTCTTTGCTGTGACTTACTATAAGTGTTTTATTTTGCCCAAATCTTCCCCTGTGGGCAAGGAATGACCGGGGTTACCAATCACTGGCCGGGCGTGGGACTGAACGCAGGTCCGCGAGGAGGCACAAGGAACAGCATAGGCGTGGACCTGGTTGCGACGGATGCGTTCACCTGGCGAAAGGTGAGTCTGCAGTTGAGAGGGTGAAGAGGACAACAAAGAGAGTAGATCTCCTCAGTGTAGGGCACGATGAGAACGGACAGGTGAGGGGTCTCTTTAAGAGGGGAGTCTTGGTAGAATGTACGCCGCGCCATTGAGAACAACACGTCGAGAACATCTCTCCATCCAAGTATTCGGGGTCATATATGCGGATGACGAGGGGGAATAGCGAGGTAGCAATACCTCTTTTCAATGGAGAGTATGGTATGAAAATAAAGTGTATGTACATACCACTGTGCATACGTTTCCTGTATATGGAGAAGTGGTCTGCAGAGCGATGAACTGGAGTGTCAAGGATCAAGCACCTCTTCTTAGACACTAGTTCATTGCTTCTCTTACCACTTCACATACAGGAAATCCATTCATAGTGTACATACCCTTCTTTTATGATCCACAATTTTCAGAAATACTTCTTTAAACTGTTTTGCATTGGGGTATTCTTTGTCTCTGCGATTGCAGTGAAGACCACATACAAGGTTTTTAAGGTTGTTTAGGTACACATATATCAAGAATCACCTCTAAAATTTTACGCTTCAAGACTATATTTTAGCTTTCGCATACACATTCTTTCACAAATATGTCTAGAAAGCTAATTACTTACAGGAAAATGTCATGAGCTGCTTAAACACAAACATATCCTAGCATGGTGTTATTGTAGAGGCCACAAATGTGATTTTTTCTTAACATGAATTCAGTTGCATCTGTAGCAGAATTTTCCAGTGATTGAATATGACTATCATATGAAGGCATGCAGCAACTGATCTGATGACGGTAGTGCAGCTAAATTCACGCACATTTTCGTGAGAGGTACGTTTTTAAGCTAAGGGGCATTAATGACAAACTGTTCACTTATTGGTCACATATCATCTTAAAGGGATCGTGCACTATTTTTTGTGGGGCCAAAATCCACTGACTTGCCAATTCATTAAGTTCCAGGGCCTCTGAATACACCTTTGAAAAATTTAAGGCCCCTAACCCAGTAATTTTAAGGTGTTGACAGCCACTTTTGGTGTCCATCGAAATATTGTTATTCTTCACTTTACCTTAGAAAATCGGCAATTGTGACGAAATTAGATTAGATTAAATTTCTCATGATATAATGCCAACCTGCATTTCTTTTTCTGGATAATCCAAAAAAAAAAAAAAAAAAAAATCTGTGAAGCATTCAAAAGTAATGAAGATTTTTTCTTTTTAAACAAATCAAGAAAAATTATATGATGTTAATATAAAGTATTTTGTTTTTTTAATGTTTGGATCATATTTCGTCAGTATTAGCCTTCAGCAAAAATGTTTTTAAACGTACCCAACCCCTTAAAAATATGTATGTAATGACATTTTAAGTTAGGCTAAAATACTTCTCAGGTTAAATATCTCATTAAAATCTATTCTTAGATTTTTTAGTTTCTCTTGAAAGTAAGAAACAAACAGACAAACAAGGTACAATAAACAAACAAACAAGCAGATGTAAACAAACAAACAAAAAGGGGTAATATATATATAAGTATAAGGTAATGAAATACACGGATAAACCTAATATGTACATATTTATATAATGATATATACATAGTGTTACACCACCCTATATTTGTATATTTGTATTTTACGGGAGCCTTGGCGTGAAAGGTGGGTGTTTCCTCCCGTAGACTTACATCGCCCGGGACTCTGGCCTCAGGAGCACTTCTTTGGCGTCACAGCCTTCGAGTGATAGTGACTAGCATGGAAAATGATATTTCTGACCGGTATCCTGTGGAATAATAAAGGAAAATGAGAGTTAATTTTATCACAAAGAACTATTTTATTTATCATTCGTTATCCTTACTGTAAACAATACGAAGTTGAAAAAAAATCGCGGTATTTCTGTACACTATATATTTACGTGTTGCACATGCATTTTCAGTCTGAAATAAATGTAATATGGCTTTTTCGTAGCGCAAATTATCTATTGAAAGATAAAATGAGTTTTTGCCATTTCTTCATGCGCTTCTAGTAAAAGTCGTTGACGCAAAACATATAAAAACTGTCGAAATTGAAATAGATGACTGTTCTTTTTTGGAAATGAAAAAGGGTAATGGTTCTCTGAATCAT
>NC_091557.1:39027632-39032632 GCF_042767895.1 Penaeus vannamei
ATATATATATATATATATATATATATGTATATGTATATATATATATATATATATATATATATATATATATATATATATAGACACACACACACACACACACACACACACACACACACACACACACACACACACACACATATATATATATATATATATATATATATATATATATATATATATATATATATATATATATATATATATATATATATATGTCATTAGAAAAATTACATTTGGTAGAAATGCGTATGACTGTTCAATATGAATAATAATTACACGCATAAACAGAATTTGTATTATTTCATTTATTTAATGGCCATGAGGAGGGTTAGGGAGAGAGAGGGGAGAAAGGACGGTAGGGAAGATAAAGAGATAAGCAAGATTAGTCGAGCGAGAGAGGGAAGAGGAGCGAGAAGTGAGAAGGAGACGAAGAGAAGAAGAGAAAAAAAGGTAAAATGATGGAGAGGAGGAGGAATAGGTACAATAGGTAAGGGATAGAGAAGGAGAATAACTAAAGTTATGAGAGATGGACGAGGAGAGGCATAGAAGGGGAAGACATGCGAGGGCGAAGAGAAAGAGGGAGAATGGGAAACGGAGGTGTAGAAAGGAAGAGGAAGGAAGAGACACCAAGAAGTAAAAGCAAATAAAGTTAAGGGGCGAGAGAAAAAAAGAGGAGAAGGGAAAGTGGGGAAGAAGCGAATCAAGTTACTGAGAACTTTGCGATTTAAGGGAATATAAGATAAAAACTCGAGTCGTGAATCGTCGAGAAATGTAAATAAAAGAAGATGAGATAAAGAAAGGATAATGCATAAGAATAGCAGGGGATAAATGGCGTAGATAGAGGAATAGAGCGTGAAAAAGAACCAAAAGAGGGGATGGCTGTAATACTAAAAGCCCTGTGACCCACCAAAGGCATGGGAGGAAAAAAAAGAGAAATACAGTGAAAGAGCTAAAACCTTCAAAAGGAGAGAGATAGAAAGACAGGTAAAGAAAGGAAAAAGGGTGTGAGAAAGCGAAACAAGGAGAAGCGGGTAGGGAGGTAGATAAAGAAAAAAGGTTATTCCAGAGAGAGAGAGAGAGAGAGAGAGAGAGAGAGAGAGAGAGAGAGAGAGAGAGAGAGAGAGAGAGAGAGAGAGAGAGAGAGAGAGAAGGACACAAAGGAAAAGAAGAAATACATAAACCCTTCATTTTAGAACTACGATCATTCTTTGGATATTGTTAGCGGCCAGAGTCTCTCTCTCTGTCTTTCTCTCTTTTTCTCCCCTCACTATGTGTGTATCATTCTTTGTCTTTGTCCTCTATCTCTCACCTCTCTCTATTTTTCTCCTCCTTTTTTTCTCTCTCTTTCGTTGTTATCTATTTCACTCCTTTCTCCCCCTTCTCTCTCTCTCTCTCTCTCTTTCTCTCTATCTATCTATCTATCTATCTATCTATCTATCTATCTATCTATCTATCTATCTCTCTCTCTCTCTCTCTCTCTCTCTCTCTCTCTCTCTCTATATATATATATATATATATATATATATATATATATATATATATATATATATCCATCTATCTATCTCTGTTTCTCTCTCGCTCTCTCTTTCTCTTTCTTTCTAAGGAAAATTTCCATTGACTATGTTCCATTATCTGGATGATCTTTAAAAATCTTACAATTAATTTCTAGAAGATAAAGGTTATTATCCGCAGTTAGAAGATGAGAAGATTAAACTTAGAGAAGATCCTGAACCTTTCTTTAGATGTAGATATTTAGTTTTTTAGCTGAAGACCAAAATGGAAGGACTGTTATATACGAAAGTGCAGAAGAGAGACAGGAAGAATAAGATTCTTTAAAATACTTTAAAAATTGTTATCACTGTTACCATCATTATCATCATTATTATCATTACCATAATACCATACACTGAACCGACCGTGCATGTATCACTGAGAGAGAGTTAGATACATACATATATATATATATATATATATATATATATATATATATATATAGAGAGAGAGAGAGAGAGAGAGAGAGAGAGAGAGAGAGAGAGAGAGAGAGAGAGAGAGAGAGAGAGAGAGAGAGAGAGAGAGAGAAAGAGAGAGAGAGAAACACGAAAGTCTATTCAGGGATTGCCATGCTTAAGCATCGTTGAAGCGATTGATATTTGCGTTCCGTCAAACAAATTGGTGAAATCAGTTTTCACAAAAGAGACGAACGAAGATCAAAACAGAATATAAATCCGAACGTCAGCCGAACGAGGTAAAGAAGTCTATTTAAACCGAGATAGATATGACTTCGGCTTTGCATCTCTATGTTTCACGCAAAGTCGGAATTTTAACCGCGATATGTTGAAAGGAGACAAGAGGTATTTAGTTCCGAGATCCTGATAATTATTTGTATTGCTTTGCACACATCACGCTAAATGTATGTGTGCTTGTGCATATACATCACATATACATATATGTATATACATACATACATACGCCTTTAGATACATGCGTATATACATACATATATGCATACATACATGCATGTGTACATGCATATATGCATACGTACATACCATGTACATACATATATGCATACATATAAACATATATATCTATATCTAAATATCTAAATCTATATATCTATATCTATTTATCCATTTATCTATCTATGTACATATATATATATACATATATATACATATACATACATATATATATATATATATATATATATATATATATATATATATATATATATATATATATATATACGCATATATATATATATATATATATATATATATATATATATATATTTATATATATATAATATATGTGTGTGTGTTTGTGTGTGTGTGTGTTTGTGTGTGTGTGTGTGTTTGTGTGTGTGTGTGTGTGTGTGTGTGTGTGTATCTGTGCGTGTGTGTGTGTGTGTGTGTGGCTGTGTGTGTGTGTGTATACACATAAGGATAAGTCCGATATGCGAAGCTTAGCCTCGCCCGAGCTATGAGGGGAGCCCGGCCTGTGCCGACTAATGTCGGCTCGATCACCGTGTGTCAGCGAGTGCTGACGCGACAGAGCTTAGTCCTTACCCACCGTGGTGCCCGGCCACAGCAGTAACCTCCGGGCGACAATTGCAACTTCTCGCAGGCGCGAACCGCCGACCCCTCGGATGAGAAGCCGACACGTTACCACTGTACTAGCTTGGAGGCTGTACATACATACATACATACATACATACATACATACATACATACATACATACATACATACATACATACATACATACATACATACAACATACATACATACATACATACATACATACATACATACATATATAAGAGGTCAAACCACAACAGACCCTTCAGCCAGGTGTACAGCATACCCTGTGGGGGTTGCGACAAAGTCTACATAGGCGAGGCAGCACGAGGACTGCACAAACAACGAATCAGCCAACACCGCAGCGCCCTCCGACGCCACGACACGAGAAGCGCCTTCGTTGTTCACGCAGACACCGATGGTCACCTCCCGAAGTGGTCCCAGGCCTCCGTCATAAAGCAAGGCCTGGCCCCACGACAAAGGAAGATGGTAGAAGCGGCGTTCATTCATACAACTAACAACATCAACACCGCTACGGGGAGCCACGAACTATCCAAGGTCGTCGCTTATCTGATTACCGACGTGACCTGACCACCCAACATTTGTATAAATACTTCTCTATGTACCTTTTGTCATGTATGCCCTAACGAAGCATTAGCGAAAAAGCCTTCGTCATATTCGTGTGTTTTCTTGTCCTTCCCTTCGTTGTTCCTGTTGCAATCTGTTCATCATGAATTCCACAAGTGTGTGTGTGTGTGAATTTATCATCAACACAAATACACAAACAGACTAACATATCTACACTTATACATCACTGCCTTTATTCGAGATCAATTAGGGGTTGAGTTATTTTTATACAATATTCGAGAACCGGGACGAACGAAGCAGTCATTGGGAGTGTACATTTCGATGGCCATTTATTATTTTATCTATGTATTTACAATTCTAATTACCTTTTATTATCTAAGAAATGAATTCGTGTATTGCATTATTTCACTATCATGACTTAGATTGTGAACAAGAAAAAACGTTTGACTAATCAAATAATTCATCTGTTATCAGGTATACATTGGAATGATGCAAAAAAAAAAATAAATAAATAAAAAAATAACGATTTAATAGATCAAATTATTATACTGTTATCAATTGTCTCTCTGTCTTTATCTCTTTATCTCCCCTCATAATGTCTCTCTCTTTCTCCGTCTTTCCTTTTTCTCTCACCTCTCTCTTTTTTGTTTAAGAGATCAAATGATTACACCATTATCAATTAAGTCTCTCTCCATCTTTATCTCTTTATCTCCTCTCACTATGTCTCTCTCTTTCTCCATCTCCCCTCTTTCTCTCACCTCTCTCTTTTTTGTTTAAGAGATCAAATGATTATACCATTATCAAATAAGTCTCTCTATATATAATTATCTCTTTATCTCCTCTCCCTATGTCTCTCTCTTTCTCCGTCTCCCCTCTTTCTCTCACCTCTCTCTTTTTTGTTTAAGAGATCAAATGATTATACCATTATCAAATAAGTCTCTCTATATATAATTATCTCTTTATCTCCTCTCCCTATGTCTCTCTCTTTTCCGTCTCCCCTCTTTCTCTCACCTCTCTTTTTTTTTTTCTTTTTTTTAAGAGATCCAAATGATTATACCATCATCAGTTATGCATGTAGAGGGTGTCCGTGCTTTGCTTTAATCGAGAGCGTGTTTCTAAGGCTTCAAACCGGATGCAAATGTTTAGGATGGAGTGCAAATGCCTCACGTGGATGCTTCGAAGTCAATATGAACTGGCAATGGTATGGGAAAGGGCTATATCAGTAGCAACTGGAGGAGGTGTCATGGCGTCTGATTCTATATTTGGAAAAAAAAGCACATTAGGTTTATTTAGAAGTCACAAAAATTACGGATGCTTTGTGAATATGGTCGATC
>NC_091557.1:39045132-39057632 GCF_042767895.1 Penaeus vannamei
AAGAGGAGGGTGAGGCGGTGGGGTAAACAAGAAGGTGGGGTGGTGGTGGGGGGAAGAGGAGGGTGGGGTGGTGCAGGAGGGGAAGAGTGGGGTGGGGTGGTGGCGGGGGGAAGAGGAGGGTGGGGCGGTGGTGGGGGGAAGAGGAGGGTGGGGCGGTGGTGGGGGGAAGAGGAGGGTGGGGTGGTGGTGGGGGGAAGAGGAGGGTGGGGCGGTGGTGGGGGGAAGAGGAGGGTGGGGTGGTGGTGGGGGGAAGAGGAGGGTGGGGTGGTGGTGGGGGGAAGAGGAGGGTGGGGTGGTGGTGTAGGGAAGAGGAGGGTGGGGTGGTGGGGGGGGGGGAAGAGGAGGGTGGGGTGGTGGGGGGGGAAGAGGAGGGTGGGGTGGTGGTGGGGGGAAGAGGAGGGTGGGGTGGTGGTGGGGGGGGGAAGAGGAGGGTGGGGCTGCGGGGGGGGGGAGAGGAGGGGGGGCGGGGTGGGGAACAGGAAGGTGGGGTGGTGGGGGAAGAGGAAGGTGGGGCGGTGGGGGGAACAGGAAGGTGGGGTGGTGGTGGGGGGAAGAGGAGGGTGGGGTGGTGGGGGGGAAGAGGAGGGTGGGGCGGTGGGGGGAAGAGGAGGGTGGGGTGGTGGGGGGGGATGGCGGGGTGGGGGGGGAAGAGGAGGGTGGGGTGGTGGGGGGAACAGGAAGAGGAGAGTGGGGGGAACAGGAAGGTGGGGTGGTGGGGGGAACAGGAAGGTGGGGTGGTGGGGGAAAAGGAGGGTGGGGTGGTGGGGGTAAAGGGCAGACATTGTGTATTCAGGTAGGGGATGAGCAGGCAGAGCTGGGGGTAAAGGGGAAGGGAATTTGTAATAGTTGTTATCGGTTGTGGATGGTGGTGATGGTATGGGAGAAGGGTATGAGGAATGGTAATGTTATTAGGAAGGAGAGTCGGAGAAGGAAGAATGATGTAAGAAGCAGAAGAATGAAGGGGAATGAGAGATGGGGGTAAGGGAATAATGTGTTGGAAGACTTTAATAAGGAGCAACCGAGGGGTTCTAGAGGGAGCAGGAGAGGTTGGGGGCAAAGACTGGAAATTGCAATCAGTAGTAGCCAACAGAACACTAGAGTGGGGTAGGGGTGGGGGAGGGGGGGGGGTAAAAGGGAGAAATTGATTTCCTATAAGTGATATATCATCCTTTATAGCGATCACATGGCAGAATTAATTGCCATCCCCAAATGGGATCTCATCCATCCTTCCACGGACCAATTTCGACTTTGATCTGCTTATTGGCGGTTTAACATTCTAATTTACTCCCCCCCCCCACACCTCACTCCCCTCCCCCTCCCACTTTCCAATATACTAGATATATGACTTTGTATAAAAGAAAATCCTTTGTAATGGGCCATCGTAATATTCGAACAATGCATTACACATGAGACTGATGCAAGTATTAACCTGAGGTTCCGCTTGCATCAGATATCCGGGCGTAAGTGCAGCGGCCCATCCACTGAACCATCATGCATACCTAATACTGACAATAGTCTGTTCAAAAGTCGTGCACTTGTTCAACATCTGTTTGTAAAAAAGATTATAATCTTATAACTGTTTCATCTTTTTTTTTTCCTTTTTTTGTCTCTCTCTATTTTTCTATCTTTCCTTTTCATTAAAAAAATCATTTATTTTAGTTGAAATGAGAATCATGTCTTAGAGGCAATGCTTAACATGAGTTCTAATCCTGAAATATACATTGGTAATATCTGCTAGATGTCTATTCACCTATTATCAATTTTAGTATGGGCGAATAATACACGTCCTATATAGCACCATCTTTAACACAAAGTACATTTCTACAGCAATAATATTTTAGAGTGATAGAGGTGTCACTAATTTTTAAAATTCTTCCTGAAACTCTATTGACGATTTCATATCAGTTGAAGCTACGTAATAACCTTTGATCTTGTAATAGGCATCGCTTTCCAACATTTATAACGTAGAATTGAAAAATCGACTTGAAGTTTCAATTCAATTAGGTGGCTGGAACTGACTTTTATTAATACTTTGTAATTATATTTGATTCTTTTTTAGTGCAGAAAAGTCCTTTTTATGATCACGGTAGAAAAGCATATTAAACATTTATGCTACAGATATCACGTCGGCAAAATATGTCCATAAAAAATTATAACAGTTATTATCATTTTGTGCGTGTGTGTGTGAGTGGATGTGTGTGTATATATATGTAAACACACACACACACACACACACACACACACACACACACACACACACATATATGTATATCTATCTATCTATCTATCTATATATATATATATATATATATATATATATATATATATATATGTACATATATACATGTACATTCAAATAAATATATGTATATATGTATGCACACACATATACGCAAACACATACACACACACACACACACACACACACACACACATATATATATATATGTGTGTGTGTGTGTGTGTGTGTGTGTGTGTGTGTGTGTGTGTGTGTGTGTGTGTGTGTGTGCGTGTGCGTGTGCGTGTGCGTGTGCGTGTGCGTGTGCGTGTGCGTGTGCGTGTGCGTGTGCGTGTGCGTGTGTGTGGATCACTTCCTGCCTACTAACAACTTCCTAATGCGACAGGTCCAGTCAGTCGTGGAAGGAAATGCGAGCGTCGTTCATTCCCAATCCACGCGTAAAATATTTGCCTTTCCATGGGCGTTTTGTGAGGTGTAGGTGTAGGTGGGCGTGTTTGCGTCATCAGCTAACATGCGTACTGCTGAGGTCGATAAGCATTAGAGATTGTTTAACATCATTATTTCTTTTATTCCGGACCCTTCATTCGGGTAGGTATATGTACTGTATTTTTAGTTTCTTTCTCTTTTTTTATATATCTATCTATTTATTTATTTATTTATTTATTTTCTTTACATTTCTCTTCTTTTTTTTATTATTTTCCTTTTCTTTCTTTCTTGCTTTTTTTCGTCTTCTCATCAGCATTATTATCATCTTTGCTTTAACTTTATCATTACAGTTTCCATTATCATAATTGTCTTTGTGTTATTGGATTTCTCTCATTTTGTCATTTTCTTTGTTTCTTTATCGTTTGATTTTCTTTCCATTTTTTAATCCTTTTATTATTTCACTATTATCATTATCCATATTTCAGTAATTATTGGTATTAATTTTATTATCATTATCAAGATCATAATAATATTGTTATTATTATTTCCATCATTATTATCCTTATTACTCTTATCATCATCATCATCATTGCCATTTTTATAGTTATAATCATTATCATTAATATTGTTATTATAATTAATATCATGATTACTATCATCCTCCTCCCCCTCGTCATCATCATCATCATCATCATCATCATCATCATTATCATTATCAGCAGCAGCAGCAGCATAATCATTACTACTGTACTACTACTACTATTACTATCATTATCACTGTCATTATTGTAATTATTATCTTTATCATCATTACCATTACAATTTTTACAATAATGGTAATGATAATAACAAGAACAACTACAATAATAATAATAATAATAATAATAATAATAATAATAACAATATTACAAGTACTACTACTAATTATCATCATTATTATTATCATTATTATTAACAACTAATACTGATTATTATTATTATTACTATTATTATTATTATTATCATTATTATCATTATCGTTATCATTATAATTATGATTATTATCATCATCATTTTATTATTGTTATTAGGCAGTGGAAATAGTGCCGTGAACCAGCAACAACCCAACCAACCCCACCCCACCCCAACTTACCTAACCTAAACAAAAATTGACATTGTACTCCAACTCCAAACTATTTATGGTTGCTTCAAGCTCGAGAAAAAACGAAAATTCCTCGCCAATTTTCAATAATGATCTTGTCTCCATGATTCCAGGATTCGAACTGATTCGGATGCAGTTCAATTCAGTTAGATTTGCGTTCATGCTTCGCCTGGGCCTTTTCTCTGGAGTGGCCCGGCCTGTGTTAACTATTTCTAGGTAACTCAGATGTTTTCTTTGAACTGCATGCTTATCGCGGTGGCTGGATTGCAAGCAAGCGATCCAGCTGCCACGGGGAAAGCATGTTGCACACCCATTTTACCAGCCCGGCGGCTGTGGTGGGTGGTCCCTGCCTCAGAAATTGTGTACACAATTCTGCAAGTAATGTAACAGGGTGGCGTTAGGCTCGCCGCAGTGTTTGCATAACCTGGCAGTCTCATTGTCAATAATTTGCCAAGCGCATTGGTAACCTAGTCTTAGTCTGAATAGTAGGACTTCGGTACCTCTCTTTGTGTTTGGAGGAAGGGCCAGTGGCTCATAGCCTGAAGCATCTGAGTACCACTTGGCAGCGAGCGTCTTTGTGATGTTTTCTCTAAGTGCTCCCCGGAGGACCGCACAAACTGCAGCTTTGGTACCTTGGCTCAGTCCCCTTCGGCTGGGTTTAACGATCATGGAGGATGGGGGCATACCCCTGCCCTTTTCGGCTAGTTTATCAGCAAGCTCGTTCCCTTGTATGCCTATGTGGCTTGGGTCCCAGTTTATGATGATTTTTCTACCTTGCCTAAGGATTCTCTGGGCTATGTTTAGCACTGTTGTCAAAAGGTAGATGTTATCTGGAGGCATGCTATGCTGTAAGCTGTCAATAGTTGCTCTTGAATCTGTATGAATGACAACGTGTCCTCCCCTCAGGGACGCGTGTGTCAATGCTTCCATGATCGCAACCGTTTCAGCCTGAAGCGTTGAGGCATTGTCAGTGACCCAAATGTATACTATGGTATCCTTTGTTGCAAAGCCAGCGCTTGCAGTATGGTTTATTGGATCCACAGATCCGTCCGTGTAGTATGTTGTACTACCCGGCGGAGTTATTTGATCAATGACCCTTTGTACTTGTGCCTTTAGACTAGGCATGGAATATTGATCTTTTCTCATTGTGAGATTTAGAATTGAAAATTCGATCATTTCGTTTGCCCACGGCGGGGGTTCTTTGTAATCAGGGTGAGGGGAGTCCATGCCCTTGGCAAGCAATGAATCTTTTAGCTGAAAGCGTATGAAAACTCTGGCTGTATGTGTGAGCCAGGAATTGTCCGCAAACAACTGGTAATCTTGTTGTAGGCGTCTGAGAACTCTTTGTCTTAGAGAAGAGTTTGTGGGTGCCTGCAGGACCTTGGAAAGGAACTGTGCTGCCATTATATCAATTCTAGTGTCCATGGACGGCAAATCAGCTTCCATGAGGAGGTTGATGACCTTTGTCCACTTAGGTGCACCTAGAATTATCCTGGCTGCTTCGCTTTGTATTGTTTCCAGTTTTTCTTTTAATGTTGTACTGGAAGCAGTGATTCGGATGCACCTGCTCCCGTATGATAACCAATCACAGCGAGCTTGATTGCGCATGCTCAGACTTAACAGCCAATCAGAGCGCACCACGGTAAAATAACGGTTTCTCGAACATAGCCGGTTCACGGTTATATATACACTTTATTGTTACCATTATTATGATTATCATGATTGTTATTGATATAATTATGATTATCATCATTGCAATTATTATCATTATTATCATTATTGTCATTATAATTATTATTATTATTATAATTATTATCATTATTACTATTGTAATTATTATTATTATTATTATTATTATTATTATTATTACTATTATTATTATTATTATTATTATTATTATTATTATTATTATTATTATTTTTATTATTACTATTATTATTATTATTCTCACTATTGTTTTAATTATGATTATCTTTATTATTTTTGCTAGAATTGTTTTGTTGTTGTTGTTATATCATCTTGTTTATAACATATGCTCAATGGTCTATTTCTTTCAATCTGGTGTTTTGCTACAATATATGCTGATATTCTTTAACAACAGTTTCTTTGATTATTAACTGATTATTAACTTCGATTATTAACTGATGAAAATCATTATCACCATGGTATTACGTTTTATTGATATTGTCTATTCCATCTTCGTATTACTTGGCATCGAGATTCGTATGGGAGAAATCTTTCTTGACTACGCACGTTTTCAGCCATGCAGTAATTTGGTTAATTTGAAATACACCTTCATTATTTCACATGCCTATGGAATTTAAAGCTCATTACTCGACAACATGTATTATAAGGAAGGTTCACTGTAATATTTCGAAAATGGCAAAAAGTATATAAGAACTCCTTGTTTACGACTCAAAATATCTCAATTTACGGATCAGTATAACATGTTAATTTAATATTCACATGCAAATAAGGAAAATGTAATAAGAGAGACGCCATTCTTCACGCTGGTATTATAAAATAAGCGTATCTAGTTCAACCCAAAAATCCCTTTGAACTTCGAAAGGGGACTTGGATAGCTTATGAGAGATCAGTCAAGGCCGAATGTTGTCAAAAATCAGTGTAACTGGATATCGCTGAAGTAGGCACTTTCAGCTTCCAAAGCACTAGACCTTCTCCTTGAACACGAAACCCAAAATAAAACCTTAAACCTAAATAAAAAACCTTTAAAAAAACACTATGTCGTATGTAGACTAGCGCTTCTCGCCTCGGCCTCCGGTGTAAAGTTTCCTTCATCGTTAAGAGCTTAGCCATTTAAACAGTCAGTCAAAACTTACTTGGATATTGATCTCACACGGCCACTGCCTTTGTCTCGTGTGATGAGCTGTCATCGTGTTACCTGAGCAGACGTTGGTAGACAGGTGATAAGGATGATTTTTTCTCCTTTTCTTTTTTCATTTTTTGGGGGTAATAAGATGTAATACACGTTTATGTGCACACGGATTATGTAAATTACTACAGTATTAATTTCAATATCGACATTTCGATAACGATTCATTTATTGCATCAAGCGAATTCAGTAATGTTATATTGGACCTAAAACCACTCGCTATTAATTTCTGACGACAGGTGCCCTATCACGACCAAAAATAGATCCTGTATAAAAATTAGAGATGAAAATGTTGACGAGCGAATGAATAAAAAAATAGATAAAAAAGGGAGGAAGAGGGAGCTGCTGAGAATCTCTTGACAGCATATCAAGTTGTTGACATAGGATGGTGGAAGGTGTTGCCACGGTTAGCAAGAAGGGAGAGGGAGAAAAGTTGTAAGTATATTATGAAGAGAGGGTTTAAGGGTAGCGAAAGTAGGGAAGGACGAAAGGGGAAGATAATAGGAGAAGCTAATGTTAAAAAATGAAAACAGTAAGCAATCTGTTGTATCTGTCTACACCGGGAAGGAATCTATCGATATGATTGTAGATTGAAATAAAATAAGACATTTTGGATGAAGAATACCCATTTTAAAAGTGATAAATATGCAGTTCGTGTGCGTATGTGTGTATGTTTTATACATGTGCACACAGAAGCACATACGTATTTGCAATCGTACATGTTCTTACCATAGTCATCAATATTATGCTGTATTTATCGTATCGAGTGTAATTGTTATTATTATTACAGCAACGATCATTGTCAATTTTATAATCATCGCCATTATCACATCCATCACTACCATCAGAATCAGAATCCTCATCATCATCTTCATCCTCAACATCATCACCACTACCATCATAATCATCATCATTATCTAATATTATCTTCATCCTCAACATCATCACCACAATCTTCATCATCTTCATCATTATCATTATCTTCATCCTCAACATCATCACCACTACCATCATAATCATCATCATTATCATTATCTTCATCCTCAACATCATCACCACAATCTTCATCATCTTCATCATTATCATTATCTTCATCCTCAACATCATCACCACTATCTTCATAATCATCATCATTATCATTATCTTCATCCTCAACATCATCACCACTATCATCATAATCATCGTCATCCTCTTCATGTCCATCAAAATCATTATCATTATTAAAAGAAATAGAGGAGTTCTCAAGCAGAGCTGTTCGTATATAAATTGCTTATTCCATTGATTTCTCTTTCACTTTCCCTTAATATATGTTAGTGTGTGTGTACAGATGTGTGGAATTCATGATGAACAGATTGCAACAGGAACAACGAAGGGAAGGACAAGAAAACACACTAATGTGTCGAAGGCGTTTTCGCTATTGCTTCGTCAGGGCATACGTAAGTGTATTTGTGTATGTGTGTATATATATATATATATATATATATATATATATATATATATATATATATATATATATATATATATATATATGCCCTGACGAAGAAATGGCGAAAAGGCCTTCGGCATATTCGTGTGTTTTCTTGTCCTTCCCTTCGTGTGTTCCTGTTGCAGTGTGTTCAAATATATGAATATGTACGTTCACACGCATATACCAACACAAACGCAAACACACACACACAGACACACACACACATATGTATATGTATGTACATATATACACATATATACATATATATGTATATGTATATACATATATATATATATATATATATATATATATATATATATATATATATATATATATGTATGTGTGTGTGTGTGTGTGTGTGTGTGTGTGTGTGTGTGTGTGTGTGTGTGTGTGTGTGTGTGTGTTTGCTTGTGTGGCTGTGTGCATATATGTACGCACGCACGCACACACACACACACGCTACGTCATCTACGAAACCTACGGCACTGGAATAGCCTGCAGCAGAGACACAGACGAAAAGAGGTCAACCGCAGGAATCCTTTCGAGACAATTGCAGAGAGCGAATATCTGTTGCGATTCAGGATGACAAAGGAGGCTACACGTAATTTTATACAATAGACTCTAGCCCACTTATCTCAAACTGTCAACAACAGGGATCATTGTGATGTAACCTCATATTTTTTCCCTACTATTTTATGGAAAATTCCTCTTCTATATTTTCAATTTATTTCCCTATGTTATATATATATGATAGAATTTGTAATGATTTATAGACCACTTTTATGCTCTAATAATGCCATATCAAACCTTTTATCTTAATTCAACCAGTACCCGTTCTAGAATACATTTGCGTCGATTGTCGATTTAGGAGAAAGATTCCTAATTAGAAGTTCAGTTTCGCGTATCCAGTGTTATGCCGAATATTTACCATAATTTCACACATGTTCCTGTGCCTCCTCACTGTCCTCACTTACAAGAACTCATTACCTGGCGATACATACATACAATCAACAGCTGAGTGTTTCCGGTTTCTACAACGTTTCTCCGTGTTATGCAAGCAGATGCAACAGCCATATTACACAAGTTATTGCAAGGACGAACCACTGCTTGGAGCAAAGGAAACGCTCAGAGTGATGGGGGATTATAGGTCAATTGCTTGAATGGCTGCTGTTGTTCTCTGCTTTGACTGCATCTATTTCGAAATCTTCCCAAACTTGAAAGGATTATTTTCTTTAAACGTACAGGGTTTATGTGGGTCAAAATTGCAGTTTTTCAATATTGTTACTAGATAGCCAGGGAATGTCCACGGCAGCAACATTTTCCGATAACAGCCAAGAAACGGATAATATAATTCGTCGAGGTCATCTGCTGGCACCATTAGCCAATCCTCAGTCTCGTCAAGAACACACTACCAACAGAAATTACAATGAAAGGGATTTGGTGTTCTCAAGAATTTATTTGACAAGAGAATCCAAACAGATCTTGAGAAAACAGAGATTACAATAATCGCTGCAGAAATTCTCCACAACTCCGCTGTCTGACAGAGGGTCGAGTGTGATGAATGAATAACATCTCTGATCGGGACTCGAACCCTCGCCATTGCAGGCAAGGAACTGCAAGACAGACGCTCTACTCGACGAGGGTTCGAGTCCCGATCGGAGAGGTTATTTATTCATATGTTATTCATATGAATATGTATATTTATGTATATATATATATATGTATATATATATATATATATATATTATATATATATATGTATGAATGTATGTACATATCTACATGTGTGTGTGTGTGTGTGCACGTGTGTGTATGTGTGTATATATATATATATATATATATATATATATATATATATATATATATATATATACATAAATATACATATTCATATGTTTTTCATATGAATATATATATATATATATATATATATATATATGTATATATATATATATATATATATATATATATATATATATATATATATATATATATATATATATGCATATATATGTACGTATGTATTATATATATACATGGACGTGTATATATATATATATATATATATATATATATATATATATATATATATATATATATATATATATATATATATATATATATACACACACACATACACACAAGTGCACACACACACACACACATACATGTAGATATGTACATACATACATACATACATACATACATATATATATATATATATATATATATATATATATATATAATAATAATAATAATAATAATAATAATAATAATAATAATAATAATAATAATGATAAATGATATATAGGGATATAAATAAGTTGACCGATAGATTTTTTTGGAGAATTAAGGGGACCGTCCCGGAGAGAGGGGGGAGGAGGGGGTTAAATTGAGTTAGTTAGCGTATAGTATAGGTACATGGATGAGGAAACTACCAAACGAGTATTAACCGCCTGCTATGGCTCGTTGTCTTGCAGCCGGCGTGCGAGTCCCTCAGCACCCGGAGAGGTACGTCGCTATTGAGCGCCCAGGTACACCTATGTGGACTTTTGCTTGCGGCAATCGTGCATAAGGCATTTAATTATGACATTGCGCATAGATATGAGTTCGTGAATGTTCAAGGAACACTTTTATACCAATATCAGAAAAAAATTATATCACCGTGATTTATGACGAAATATTTTGTGAAATATATCTAAAAAAAAATGTATGTTTTGTGTCCTTTTACACACGAAATATGCTTTGATCGAGACTCCCTGGTAATATGTTTTAGTTTACGTGGTAATATATACGTATATCACATACGAAGCACTAATGTTTAAAAATAGCCTTATAAGGAAGGATTGAAATATTTCCGTTACATTTCGCTCAACGGTCGGTACATCACAGCAGGGGGCAATTTGAATTGATTTGAAATTGGCAGTTACCGTTGTAAAGACCAATTCAATACGAATGTTACCTAAATGTCGGATTTTTAAACTTCGGATGTATAAGCGAGATACAGATTATTTCATGTTGAAGATGATAGTACTCAGTAATACCTGCTCTGAAATAAAAACTATATGGAATTTTGAGCTCGGTTGTATGCGTAGTCTTCGTCTGGCGTTCAAAAAGCTATCGCATCCGTTTCGTGCGTTCCCGATAAAAATGAATATGTTTAGACGTTACCGTAAGTCTTAGGCACCATAAATTGGCAAATATCCCACAACACATAGGCGTCTGCATGATTTTATGCACTTCTTAGTAAAGATAATGGGTGCAAATGGCTAATCATAAACTTTACACTTGTTCTCCCTTGCAATCTGCTAATATTGACAATTATCAAAGAAAATGGGTATGAGAGGGATAACTAATAAATTTTATTATTTAGATATGAAAGTCAATGTAGGCCTACTAAATGATGATGATTAATCTTTTTAACTTTATGTGCGTGCGTTCACGTACATATGATCCTCCTCGAAAATTATAAACACCCAGTGACCATCTCCCCCTCCCCCCCCCCTGTGTGAGGCATGGGGAATATTCAACGACTTTCGTAAGTTCTCGAATTCAATGTACTAAATTCATATGCTTTTGAAATTCTCAAAATTGAACCACCATGTTGTATTCATGCCAGGACTTTATAATTAGAATGATTTTGTACTAATATTGCCATCCACAGTTCCCCATTTCTTCAAAAATAAAAAAAAAAATAAAAAAAAAATGGAAAATAAAAAAAAATATTTTTTTTAAAAAAAGGTTTTTATCTGGTTTAGATTAGTTGTCTCTATGGTAAAATGCATTTATTAAGCTTTTCACACGAAAATATCAACTTTAATGAACAACGAAAAAAAAAAAAAAAAAAAAAAAGTGACATACCTTTACAGAATAGCGTCCCTATTGAACATGAAAATTCCTATTGACTTGGTAATCATTGCTTTGCAAAGTACACTAAATAAGCGTTTTTTTGATATATAATATCATTAGATTCAGAGAAAAATAACAGAGATAACGAACTTTGGCAAGGTGCCAAATACAAAACGCCGTAGCTCGGCTATTTTTTTATGACTCTTCGGTACTTCCCAACTCACGTAATTTTCATGCGATCCAAATGCAGTTTGTTGCTTTCACTAGAGCCTCGGCGTCCCATAGCCATGTAAAAGGCCGATTTTTGAATTTTTGCCTTAATCAAAAAATAATAATATTTTAATGCTGAAAAACGCATTCAAAAATAGTTCTCTATGTCAAGCTGTCCCCCGCCAAAAAAAAAAGGAAATTCAAAATTCGGCCTTTTACATGGCTATAGGCTAGAGTTGATCTAACACTAGCATTTTTGGGGGAATATTCTGTA
>NC_091557.1:39065132-39067632 GCF_042767895.1 Penaeus vannamei
TATATATATATATATATATATATATATATATATATACGTGTGTATGTGTGTATATGTGTATATATACATCCATACATATATATATATATATATATATATATATATATATATATATATATATATATATATATATATATATATATATACATATATATATGTGTGTGTGTGTGTGTGTGTGTGTGTGTGTGTATACATGTGGTTATATACATACATGTGTGTGTGTGTGGATGGTTGTGTGTGTGTGTTTTTATGTGTGTGTGTGAGTGTGTGTTTAGATGTGTCTGTGTGAATGGAATGTGTTAGTGTATGTATGTGTGTGTGTGTGTGCTATTATGTGTCTGTGTTCGTGTCACAACAGTGTGTAAGCAGCTGATCTGTTTTATGATAATTTTAGTAGGTTAACGTGTCAAATAACTAGGTTTTCTTTTCCATGGACACTTTTCCTTGCAGATGCAAACCAGATCAGGATTTTATAAAGACAGCTATAAGTGTGTATAAGTTCTTATGGCTATATAATAAGGGAAAAGCCTTAGCTAAGAGCGAGGCAGTGTTTCAAGAATTATCTTAATGGAAATTTCTTTTCCCTCACTTAGCAATATTACCTGTATTGAAAAGCCAAACAGCTTTTTTTTTTCATTCCATTATGTTAATAGCCACCTTGTCAGTAGAGGACTATCAAGTCGGTGGAACTAGACAAGTGTGATGGACTTGGATTAAAAAAAAAAGAGAGAAAAAAAGGAAAGGAAGCATTATGGAAAGGTATATAGGAATCAAAATGAAAAACTGAGCAATGCGATAAAGTGAAGGTATTCTCTTATTTTGAGGATTTTTTTTTTATTCTTAATAAAAACAGCGTCTACGTTTGTGACAAAGAACTCTCAATGTGAAGCCATGTAGAAGTGATAATGACAGTGTATGAAGACAATGATCTTCATATTTAGCAAACGTTCGTTGTAGACCATTGCTTTGCTATTGAGCTTAGTGTTTCATTATATACATAATAAAGATACACTCATTATACATTATCCAAATATTCCACGATAATAGTAACCATAAAAAAGAAATTATCATTGCAATACTAATACAAATGATTTCAAAAGAATAAAAAGGATAATGAAAAAAAATGGCAACACTCTACAAGGAGTACTTTTTCGGCATGAGTTACCGGTGAGTCATTATTTGTTTCCCTTATCCTCTCCAGACCCTAAGGTGGTAAATCTGTTTTACGAGAGAAACATGTCTACTCGCTTTAATGAAAAGCTTGCATAAAAACTTTGACGACAAGCAAGGTAAAAGCCTGGCTGGTGCACGATGAACCCTAAAGCCTGCGAGTGAACCAGGAAAGCTGCATGACTGGTTCCACGGCACTGACCTCGTCCCACATGGGGTCACAGGCTGGAGTGTAAAGATCAACTCTTGATGTTGATTCATGAGAGCTTTTATCATTTTTTTTTTTTTTCAGAGATTTCCGTTGGTTTACGAATAGGTGATGTAAAAAAAAAAAAAAAAAAAAAAGTATTACGATGAAAAAATGTGGTATTACCTGTAAACTATGTATTTTGTACCCTTAGTCTGTGTGAGGCATCCGAACTTAGATCCCCACCGAACGAAAGAAATGTTACACGCTTACAGCAAAAAGAGTATCAAATGCCAACAGCCTTCTCGTGTATCTACAACAGGGCACCTTTACGTGTATATTGGTGTATAAAAAACACACATGCGCACACGCGCGAGCGCGCGTAGGTACACATTCACACACAGACACACACACACACATATACATAAATATACACAAACATATATATATATATATATATATATATATATATATATATATATATATATATATATATATATATATATATATATATTCAGATAGATAAATGGAAAGAGAGAGAGAGAGATAGACAGACAGACAGAGACAGAGAGAGACTTAGATGATAATCGCGTTTGGTAGCGACCATGATACAACGTGAAATATATATCAAAGTGTCTGGAGTTTCGGAACCCTACAAAAGAGGCCTGTAGTTCCTTCTTTCTTTTGACAGAAATCCTTTCATCGTAGAATTCAGTAAAACAAATCCTTCCAAGAACAGAAAATCTCCTTGCCCAGCCCTCATATCAAAAACTTGTTCAGAACAGTATTATCGTAAAACATAATCATTTTTTAACATAATAGAAGTTTAACAGAGATATGAATTTCCTTTGTATACTAAGACAGATTCCAGTATTATTAACAATAATGTACACACCGTGCGCATAAAGCATACGTATTTTTAATGTTATCTACAAAATAATACATTTGCAAGATATTTGATGATTTATTAGTGTCGACATACTTGATGAAGTCGTTCAAATAAAATAACGCAACTAATATATATATATATATATATATATATATATATATATATATATATATATATATATATATATATATATACACATACATACATATACATAAACATACAGTGAGAGATAAACATGTAACTAAAAAAGCGAA
>NC_091557.1:39075132-39082632 GCF_042767895.1 Penaeus vannamei
GAAATTTTCAGGATGAAGGACCCTCTTAAAACTTTCTCCCATGACAATAATGGTATTACGCCCTTTTACGCCTCTAACGATATAACCTTTCATATTTACGTCTGATAATTCACTAGGCATTTTCTAATAGATAAAGGCTTATTGGCTACAAACATCAAATAATATAAGTGCGAATAACGTAGAATGAAAGATAAAAAATGGTGTTTATGGCTGGGCAGCAAGGCCGAGTTGACGAATAGTGTTTTTTAGGGGTTGAAGTCTCAGGTTTGAGACAATGAACCAAAATGGAATTAAGGACAAGAAATCCATTATTTCATCCCTCTTTGGATACGAAAAAATTCTGAGTTAAATTACAACTTTCCATCTTTATCATTTCTGTGGCTCAGACCGAGAAAGGTTATCATAATCACTCGCCTTACCCACTACTCACACGCACCAACACACACGAACACAAAAGTATGTAAAATCAATCGAAAAGGCAGTTTCACAGGACATGGTCACAAAAGGACAGAAAGGGAGGGGAATCGAGGCGACAAAACGCGGTACTTTCGTTACACAAGCTTGGAGTCCTCGAAATTTAACTGAAAGCAGCGGGTTATAGGAGATAAGAAGCTTATACAACTTATCTCCCCCATATAAAGAATTTGCTGCAGTAAGCAAGTTACTTTCTTGCATTTTCCATTTATTTTACTTAATTTTCTATTGATTTTCTTGCCTATTCTCAGTTATCTGTTTCTTATTTATTTCTCTGTACGTGTGTTTCTGGTGATACAGTAAACTCGCATCGGAAGACGAATCGGCTTACCATTACCATATAAATACCTCAAGCTGGCTTATCGTTGTCTATCGAATGAGAATAGATTTTGCAATTGCTAAAAAAACGTTTACATGAATTCCTCCACCATATTTACGTTATTGTGCACTGTTAAGTCCGGTATTAAAAATATGATCAATACATATTTTATTGCTATATTACAGAGCAGGTGAATTCATATTAACCACATTATGTTTAATTACGCTATTTAATATCCAACCATGAGGCGGTTCACTTTTTTTCTTGTTATATTGCTCATGTGTTTGCTAAACTCTCTCCTAAAACATCTATTTTCTTTATAGTAACTGGAAACCAACATGAATAAATGTTTGTATGTGTGTGAATATACATACATACATATATATATATATATATATATATATATATATATATATATATATATATATATATATATATATATATATATATATATATATATATATATATATAGTCTGCTGTGGCCTTTACGTCTTCCTCTTCAGTCTTGATATTCTCATGATAGAAATGTTATTGGTGTGCAACAAGGAATCAAGGAATTCAAAGTACATGGATGCAACTTCCTGTAATCTTCCCTCTGAAGTCATACTTATAATTTATTCACTCATTTATTTCGCGGTTTAACGCAGCTCATAATCGCTTTCCCTTGTTAATTAAATTCACAGTAAATTTACAAAATGACTTTCCAACTTTGTTCAGCTTTCAAGAGTTCCCAAACGTTTTTCGGGGATATAATCCTAAACTCGCATTACTTCTTTTTATTCATAGATTTTTAAACGTTTTATATATCTCATCATTTTAAAACCAAAAGGTATTCGCCGCTAAAGGCTTCAGCTGTTGACGCGACAGATAATTTTGAATAATCAATGAATCTGCAGACGACGGCGAGCAAGGGACGCGGTATCTAATATTTAACATACAATCCATCTTGCTGTCTTCTTTATTCTTATTATTATCAACATTAGATTCAATCATATCATCATCATCATTAGTGTTATTATTACTATTTATTATTATTGATATTATCTTTTTTGTTACTATTAATATTTTTTTCTATGTTCATTATCGTTATTAACAATATCATTAGAATTATTGTTATTACTAACAGTTATCGTTGTTATTATTACTATTACCATTGCTAGTAATGATTTTGTAACAGGTATCCTTAGTAACATTTCTGTTACTTTCATTTCTAGCATCATCATTCATTTGAGTTCTTATTTACATACAAAAGTTACCAATGAAGATACATAGTTCATATGTATTGCTTCTACCGCGTGAATACCTTAGTCAATATAATGCCTTTGGTTCAGATTGAAAGACTATGCTATAACTTCCATTCCGTTTTAGTTAAATAATGGAATAAACCGGTCGCTGATCAGCAAAACAATGGTCAGTTGAATCAACGTTTCGATAGTGGGTCTTTAAACCTAAGAAAAGGTAATAGTATCATTAATCATCATATTTTAGTATTCGTGATACATATGTTGAAGTGTTAATCAATAGAATATAGTTTTATTAACATACTGAGTTAATGTTTCTCATTAGGCGTTTTAATAGAGGTAAAAAGTGATGTGGCAAAAATTTAAATGATAAATTACAGCAATATATATCAAACTATATATTTTTAAATGATTTGTTTTCAGCGTATATGTTAACATTAGAGTCAACGCAGGAGAATTCGTAGTACAAAAACAAGGCATTAATGGGAATCAATATCTTCACAATTATTAATAGTTTTAATATATCTTCGTCAGAAATAGATAAAAAACTGAAAACATTCATTTTTATACGTACTCTTTTCTACAGTTATCGCAATACTGTTCATATCGTAAGACCTGAAATTTCCTCGAAATTAGAACCCAAAGGACTTTTAGCTTTTACAGTTTTCTTCATTCTTAACCCGTAAACTGCTGGAAGGGTTCCGAGGGTCACATCCGTGTTACGGAACCATCGAAATAAGAGAATTCTCAAATATAATTATTTCTATCATAAAATGAAAGAGTGCATGATAAATATAGGAAAAACAAATATTAGTTCATTATTTACCTTTGAACGTGGCGGTACAGCGGAGAAATATGGGAGCGAAATATAAGTAGCCAAGTTTATAAATATCCTTCACATCATACCAAATAAGTCGCAGTTACGTGCAGTTCATCATATGATATATGTCGCAGTTTAAGGATATTAAGAATAAAATCACTAATATTTAAATGAAAAATGAATATGTATAATGTAACTGCTGCAAGCACGGGGATGCAGGGAATGCGATAAACCATAAAAGTAGGAGCAAGCATATGGAAAATAAGCAATATACAAAGCTACGTGACTTAGATCAAGGGTCTAATGTTGTTGAAGACTTCTATTTTCTTGTAAAAGGTGTATTGAAACTTCTTTTTCGTTCGCAATTACACAAAATTCTATGCGATTCAGACTGTATTGAAACTCCAAACAAATGAAATTTCAAAATATTTATTTCTCTACTAGTATTATTGTTTCTCCATGATTATAGAGTAGATATCGAAGGAGAGGTAATAATGCAATTATCCTGCTCAGTGCATATGACCTCGATCAAGGAATCAGATATTTGAACCAATTTACTTATTTATGTGTGTATGTGTGTGTGTGTATAAACGTATATATATATATATATATATATATATATATATATATATATATATATATATATATATATATATGTAGATATATATAATTATATATATATATATTATATATGTAATATATATATATATATATATATATATATATATATATATATATATATATAATGTATATATATATATAAGTCAATATGTGTGTCTATTTATATGAATATATATATATATATATATATATATATATATATATATATATATATATATATATATATATATATATATGTTTATATGTATATATATATATATAAATATATGAATGTATATATATATAAATAAATAAATGAATATATATATATATATATTTATATATATATGCATGTATGTATGTATATCTGTATGCATGTATGTACATACGCACACACATATATATGTATGTACACGTACACACACACACACACACACACACACACACACACACACACACACACACACACACACACACACACACACACACACACACACACACACACAGCAAACACACACACACACACATATATATAATTCCACAAGCCTGCCTGGCTGCCGATATTCAGCCTGGCTCCTCGGCCCTTCCCTGGCGCTTGCCGGCCACCTGCGCTCGGGCGAAGCGGCGGGATCGCGAAGGCTCCAAACACGTCCACTGCGTATTATTTTCTCGTGGCGAAGGCGGCCCCCGATTTGCATAACTCACTTTTCGATATTGGGGTAAATTGCCCCCTTTTTCCCACTAGGGCGCAAGAAGCATAATCTATAGAGCTTTGGCAGCCTTTGGCGAGGCGGCGCTTTTATCTCGGTTGCATTTCTTGACTCTTTTTCTCGCTTTTGGCTAAACGCGGAGCCTTGTTCAGCTTTCTCTTTCTGTTTCGTTTTCTTTCTCTTTCTCTCTTTTTCGTTCTCATTTTTTTTATCTTTCTTTTACATCTCTCTCTCTCTCTGCCCTCTTTCCCCTCCCTCCCTCCCTCCCTTCCCTCCCTCCCTCCTCTCTCTCTCTCTCTCTCTCTCTCTCTCTCTCTCTCTCTCTCTCTCTCTCTCTCTCTCTCTCTCTCTCTCTCTCTCTCTCTCTCTCTCTCTCCCTACTTTCTCTCTCTCTTTCTCTTTCTCTCTCTCGTCCCTACTTTCTCTCTCTCTCTCTCTCTCTTTCTCTCGTCCCTAATTTCTCTCTCTCTCTCTCTCTCTCTCACGTCCCTACTTTCTCTCTCTCTCTCTCTCTCACGTCCCTACTTTCTCTCTCTCTCTCTCGACCCTACTTTCTCTCTCTCTCTCTCTCTCTCTCTCGTCCATACTTTCTCTCTCTCTCTCTCTCTCTCTCTCTAACTCATTTCCTTTCATATCTTCATATGTAAGATGCATGAATAAATCTCCTTGACTAAAATTATCTTCGAAGACATAAACTATCGTTTTTTTCTTGTTTAATACTCAGCCTTCAAAGAATGTTACGCATATGCAGTACTGCTCTCCATTATATTTCAAGTAAGTCTTTGTTGAAAGAAAATGAATGCTATAATTACAGTAGGGAAAAAAACAACAATGCTTCTATACCACAAACTCATTATATCTCCCTGCGGCTCGTAATCAAAAGAGTGAGTGACAAAAATATCTTTTATTTTTCAGGTTCCTAAATCACATTGGATTACACTGCCACGTCGGAGAGAGAGAACGCACGTCTCAAGGAATGCCATTATCATAACTGCTAAGAAGTCTATTCTTTGTATTTTCAGGTTTACAGCAATTGGGTTTAGGTTGTAATGAACCTCTACCGTAGTATCCTTCTTGCACTGTTCGCTCTAATTATGACTAAAATACAAATGATTGTAAAATGTTAGTGGAAACTGTGTGTGTTTGTCTGTGTGTATGTGTATGTGTGTGTGTGTGTATGTCTGTGTGTGTGTGTGTGTGTGTGTGTGTGTGTGTGTGTGTGTGTGTGTGTGTGTGTGTGTGTGTGTGTGTGTGTGTGTGTGTGTGTGAGAGAGAGAGAGAGAGAGAGAGAGAGAGAGAGAGAGAGAGAGAGAGAGAGAGAGAGAGAGAGAGAGAGAGAAAGAGAGAGAGAGAGAGAGAGAGAGCGCACTTATAAAGACCATATTACACATCAAAGTCATTTGAAATAAGAGGACTTTTCTCTCTGGCTTTGTCGAATACACAATTTATCATGCATTGAATTAATAAATAATTCATTAACTTTTACAGTGTAAATCAAAATAAATAGAACTGAATCAAAATCAATTGCGATGCAAACAAGAGAGGAAATCCAATCACATGTCTGCACCGACCTGTTCTGACTGTTACTTGACAGGTCACACATGGGTGGTGTGCTGCAGACCCTTCGTAAATAACAGATTTCATTCATACTTGCATTTGGACGGTTTAACATGCACATATGCAATAAAGCATGACGGTTTGATAGAATGAAGTTTGATACACAGTGATGGAAAAGATGCAGAGAAAATGTTTCTTTTGTGCCATAACTTTCTTCTACACGCATCCATTACATAAACGATTTTTTTTTTCTGTCGTCTAATAAGCTTAAGTGAGTTGGTAGCTTAAAATAATATGATCTCTGAGCCAACAATCACGGGAATTGATATGAAAATAATACATTATCATTCTTTATTTTCACTCATATTGTTTTACTCTTGTTAGATTATTATCATCATCATCAACATCATTATTTTATTATTATTATTATTAATATTATCATCATTATTATTTTGTTATTATTATTATTATTATTATCATCATTATTATTACTATTATCATCATCATTATTACCACTACTACTTTTACTACTACTACTATCGTCATCATAACCATCACCTTTATTGTTGTTGCTATTTATCTGTAATATTATGATCATCACTATATTTTGCCATTACTTGTTATTCATAATTCTAATAGAAAAATTACATTACTATTATTATGATTATCAGTATCATTATTATTATCAACATTATTTGTCCTTATTAGAATGGTTATCATTATTATAATTAATATCATTATTATTATCATTATCGTTATCATGATCACTAGGGGACAAGTGTAAATTCCGTGGAAAAGGTAATCCTCTTTTCCTGTTCTCTTAGAAATCTTTTTCCCTTTTCCCTTTCCCATTTACTTTCTCCCTCTCTTTACCCTCCCTTCTCTGCCACCTTCCAATTCTTCTTGATATCCACTCTTCCCCTTCCGCCTAAACCTTAAATCTGTTCTCTCCTACTCCCCCTCTTCTTCCCCTTTATTTTCTTCGCTTGACTATTCCTTTTCCTCTTCCCTATTCCCTTTCCTATCCCTATGTCTCTCTCTCTCTCTCTCTCTCTCTCTTTCTCTCTCTCTCTCTCTCTCTCTCTCTCTCTCTCTCTCTCTCTCTCTCTCTCTCTCTCTCTCTCTCTCTCTCTCTCTCTCTCTCTCTCTCTCTCTCCCTTTCCCCTTTTTTCTTCTTTAAGCCCCCTCCGTTTCCCTTTCTCCATCTCCCTCCTCTCCTTATAAAGCCTATTTTCTCCCTTCCTCATCTTCCTTCCTTCGTAGACTCTACACACACCGAGTAAATAATGAATAAGCATAAACTGACTTGCTACTTCAATGCAGTACACTTGATAATGATGATGATGATGATGATGATGATGGTGATGTTTTTATTAATCTCACTGTCAGTATTACTTTTAATATGAACTATATTAAAATTGCACTTGTTTTTTCGTCCTGTCTCTCCGTTTTTTCACCTACACTAACGGTACCCTTGATATGCAGTCCATTAACATATTACATGTAACTGCGACTTGAAATAAATTACGCTTCAGATCACATTACAAAACTATAAACATACGATTGCAAAGTTTAAATCACTTCATTTTGATGCAAATTGTGGTGGCAATTGATATAACCATTAACGAATGACGCACACATAAAGGCATTATATCATGAATTCATCAGAATCTTATTCTAAATCGAATGAAAAATGAAATTATCCCGATTGGTTATATCATCATTTTTTTCATTCTTCTTATCAGTAGCATTATTATTATTATTATTGATATCATTATC
>NC_091557.1:39095132-39107632 GCF_042767895.1 Penaeus vannamei
CAAAGAGCTTTGCGATTCAAGCAGCACATATGTATGCCGGAAATATGGAAGAGTGATGGTAGTCTTTGATGGCAATGAAACAGCAGATGCAACTATCACCTTCATTGAAACCGGGATACATTTCTCTCGAATCCCCAAAACAAGCAAAGCTTCCTGTGCTTGCTGAGCAAGGCTCTACAAAATACAAGTTGTGTGACTCACCATGCTGATGGTGATGCTGATCTTTTGATCATAAAAACTGGAGTTGAATCTGGCAAAACTAAACCCACATTTCTTGTTGGGGACGACACAGACTTACTGGTCCTCTTGTGTTTTTATACTCCAGAATATGACTACGAAATCTACTTTCGACTAGAGCCATATGGCATATGAAGATCAACTAGGTGACGAAGTATGCAGGAATCTCTTCTTTCTGCATGTTGGAACCTGCTGCGACACCACTTCACGCCTACTTGGAGTTGGAGAATGCACCTTATGGAGCAGGCTACAGTGTTTGGCTTTAGCCTACTCCATACCTCTGCATTTGACGTTGTCACTGCAGGTGAAAAGGCACTTGTCACGCTCTTTGGTGGTAAAGTAGGCACCAGTCTTGACAAGCTGAGGTATCAACGATACTGTGAAAAGCTTGCATGGAAGACCTCGCATGTCCAGCTACAGAATCTCCCACCAACCGCTGCAGCGGCACGATTCCACAGTCTGCGCGTCTATCTCCAGGTAAAGCAGTGGCAAGGAGAAGATTCATCAAAGATAGAGGATTGGGGATGGAAATGCAATAATACTCGAATTATTCCAATTACGAGTGACTTGCCGCCAGCCCCACAATCTCTGCTGCAGATAATATGTTGTAACTGTCCGTCGGATTGCAATACCATGAGGTGCTCCTGTAGGAGGAATGGCATGCAGTGTTCTCTAACCTGTGGCCAGTGCAAGGGTTCAGCCTGCATGAATTCCACCCAAGACTATGACTCTGATGACTCTGGCGATAACTGACCAATGCAGTATTGTATGTAACTTAGGTATAGGGTAAATAACAAAAAAAAAAAAAAAAAATCAATATTCTCTCGTTCAGTCCAAAACTCGGTGCAAATGCATTTAATTAATTATATTAACTGCTGCTGTTTAGTTTTCTTAATCAAATTGTGCAAAACCAACATTTCCGGTTTTCCACCTCGTTTCTATGCGGTATGGCATCGTGAATAAATGTAAAACCCTTTTCGAAGGTGTTTCCTTGCAGTATTCTTTGGAGACTTTTAGTATGATTTTTGTTTAAGTAACATTCAACCAGTTTTTAATGAAAAAGCTTCTTTTGCAATTAATCTCAGGTGTAATTCCAAAATGACTGGACTATATATATATATATATATATATATATATATATATATATATATATATATATATATATATATTATATATATATATAATATATATATATGTATATATATATATATATATATATATATATATTTATATATATATGTATATATATATGTATATATATTTCTATATATCATATATATATATATATATATATATATATATATATATATATATATATATATTTATGTATCATAAATTTATATATATCCATACATTATATATGTGTGTGTGTGTGTGTGTGTGTGTATGTGTGTGTGTGTGTGTGTGTGTGTGTGTGTGTGTGTGTGTGTGTGTGTGTGTGTGTGTGCACATGCTTATAAATTTGCGAAACTGAGAAGGGGAAAGGGGGAGGGCAATGACAGGAGGAAAGAAAGAGAAAATGAAACTCGAACAGACATGTTGTAACAGAAAATCCTATCAGTGTTCACCTTGACAGAAGCTCAATTATGCGATAAATGTTCAGGGAAGCGATATTTATCCCTAGACTCAATCTGATGAGCAGGGCGTGCTTACTGACAATTTGTCGATCAGAGTTAACAGAAAAAAGAAATGATATATGTGTGTGTGTGTGTGTGTGTGTGTGTGTGTGTGTGTGTGTGTGTGTGTGTGTGTGTGTGTGTGTGTGTGTGTGTGTGTGTTTGTGTGTGTGTGTGCGTGCGTGTGTGCATCCCATATATATATATATATATATATATATATATATATATATATATATATATATGTATATATATACATATATATATAAATATATATATATATATATATATATATATATATATATATATATATATATATATATATATACATGTATGTATGTATGTATATATTCATATATTGTTCTCAATACACTAGTATATGAGAAAATTGCTGGGCATAATTAAAAACAATATACACACTTGTACGACGAAGAAGTGATATGCACCGAGCCAAGTTACAAGACAGAAATAAGTCTACGCACTCACAAACAATGACAAATACATATAAAGGCCTAGACAAAAATAATATGTATGTACCCAACAAACACACGCACGTATGTTGTACCAAACATACACACACGCATAAAAAATAGGGGACAAGTACACACGCACCAAAACTCGGTGACATACACATACACACATGCATTAAACAAACACAAAAAAGCGCTCATCAATGCAAAGATAAAACAAACACACATGAAAGCAAGAAATAAACAAACACTAGCGCTAAGGCGAGTAGAGAGCCAAACACAGGACCAAACAAGCACACGCGTACCCTCGATTCCTTCCCCTACTCAAGTGCAGCCTTCTTCAAAGCACCCTTTGTGATTTTTACATTTTGGAATCAAGCAAAAGATTGAAGTGAACGGAATGCGAAAAGCTTATCTGGGACTCAGCTCTGAAACTCCTGCCGTGCCCACCTCCATTCTCTCTCTATTTATTTATTTTATTATTATTATTTTGTTTTTTTTTACTGTCCCCTTTTTTATTTTTGAAAACGGGAATGAAAGACAGAGAAGGGGGATTGGAATTTTTAAATATCTTGTACTTCCATATCTCTGTCTGTCTGTCTGTCTGTCTCATCAAGTGTGTTTTTGAACAGAAACCTTTTCTGATTATTTGTGTAACCCTTAAACCCCTCATATGTTTTATTATTATTCCGGGGATAATTTTTGAAATGTCAGATGGAGAGTGATATTTGTAATATTAATGCAGCGGAAATTATTTGAGAAGCTTTACATATTTTTCTACTAGAAAGCAATTGCAAGTGAATTATGAAATGAAAGTTACAATTTATGTTCAACAAAGGTGATTTTCATTAAATACATTATAATTTCAGTTATATATACATACATATATATGTGTACGAATATGTATATGTGTGTGTATATGTTAACGATACTCACATGGCAGGATGGTTCCCTCTTTCGCACCTCTGTCCCTGGTAGCTGCCTTCCTCCCTCAGCGGCAGGTGTTCACTCTCCTGACACTACTGCGGCAAAGCAAGCATAACTCCCTCGGAAATAATATCTCCATAAAAGGATGTCAGACAGCAGAGGCAGAGACAAAGCGGCAGAAAGCAGACAGACGACGTCTCGCTCGTTCCTGCTCCGCTCTAGGCACCCAGGGCACAGGTCTCTCGTGTGGTTTCACATCCCACATCCACTTTTCCTAATACACCCTCCAACAGTGACCATTTTCATTCCACCTACCCTGTGCACCAGCTATGTCACATCTGGTGGTTGCCAGTGGAAGAACTTCACAACGCCGGTGAATGTTCCTGTTTCTAAGATAAACTCCCGTTGAAGTGCCTCCTTGCCTTGCAATGTCCCCAGCCATTGCTATCAAGTCCTCTTCTAACTCATGCCACCCACACCATGTCTACCCCACTACTGTGTGCTGATTACTCCCTCCTGTGCTACCCTCCTGACCAATTCGCTGAAGATGTGTTCTCGCTCCGTACACCGCCACATTCACCAATCTGGTATATTTCGAACCCTCGTCAGCATAGCCATAATGTCACACCATTATACCACTGATACTTCCTCGCTACCATTAATATTAAGTGTACCTCTTTAATGCCAGGTTATCGATTACCCACTCTATGACCTTTCACGTCTTACAAATAAGTTGCATTTTTTCTTAATGAACACACACTAATAACTTCCATTTATCTTCCATTCATTGTTTCACAACACAACAAAATCACGCACACCGAGACCAGACTCCCGTACACACCCTCAACTCTCACCTCATTCCCCTGCCTTGACCATTCTTTATTTGGTATAAAATTGTTGTGTTATTTGTGAATTTTCAATATATATTATTGTTGTCCTCACATTGTACAGTTTGGAATGTTATTATTTGTTCTCAGAGCAAGTAACTACACTTCAATTTATTCAATTATTGTAATGTTCGGTTTTCTCGTGTGTGTTATTTGCGTATACTGTTGCGAATTTACAATTATCGTTTCTTTCTCTTTATGTGTTATGTTTATTAGTAGTTACTACGTTACTACTGTGTATTCACCAGCAATCTGTGAATTTATACAATGTTGTGTTCTTTTGAAACATCACTTTCCCTTTACTGCAGTGCTAACTCTTCAATTATTCACACATACATGTTGAATACCTACACCAACCCTTAACCCACTTACCTGTCGCCTCCACAAGGGATTCCCACAAGGATTATGAAATGTACCAGGTGCCATACGTTGTATAACTGATTCTAACTCACTTTAATAACATCTTTCCTTATTGTTCGAGATCTTGTTTTCAGTAATGCTGAAATCTATGCTTCTTTAATTTTGAGATTGGTGAATACGAACTTATAACTAACTGATGGAGACGTTTCTGTTGCAATAAGGGTAATGCACTGCAGAAACCATGCTTTATTTAGGCTCAATAAGTTAGTTGTAAGCCGACTCATGGTCGTGAAAACTGGAATCGCGCTTGCAGCACAATGGATCTACTAAAAAGAAAAAGCTCCCTGCCGCACATTTAATTTACTCACACTTACGATCATACACTGCTTACGAGTCACGCCCGAGATGCGCACGGTTTACTTTTAGTTCAGGACCAGCTGCTTACACGTGTCCTGAGCATAATTACTTATCTATTTAACTATAAAAGTTTATTCATCATCTTTACACATAGATAGCTCTACAAGTACTTAGTCACCAAGGAGTTAATTATTAGTCCTGCCTATTTCACCTGTTTAGCATTATCCTACTCTGGCACACGATAACCTTCACCAGCAAGCTCTGCTACCAGACGCGCCATCAGTGCTTAAGACGTTGCAGACGGCTCGAAGACGGGCCTTCTGCGTGGCCGATCGATTTCAACGTTACTTGCATGGCCAAATGGTTCCCTCTATTGCACTTCTTTCCCTGGCAGCTGCTTTCCTTATTCAGTGGATGCAGGTGTTCATTCCATTTTCTCTTTTGACACCTACAACAAACAATAGCAACGAATAGCCATATAAAAGGACGTCTCGTCGATCAGCAGTGGCAAAGACAAAAAGGCCGACAGCAGACAGACGACGGTCTCACTCGTTTCTGCTCTGCCCTCCGCACCCAGGTCACGGGTCTTGTGTGGTTTTACATCCACCTTCCCCAATAAGCCCGCCAGCAAAGACCCCTTTCATTCCAACTGCTCTACACCCCAGCCTTATCATAGTGTGTGAGTTTGTATGCCCATATGTATGTATACATACGTACATATATATATTTATGCATATTGGCATCCCCCAGCCATCCCGAGAAATAGCTGAGGTAATTAAGCAAAGGAAAATTGACATTTCATGTATTCAAGAAACTTCATAGACGAGTAATAGCACAAGAGAAGTCTACAATGAGTGCAAAACTATGTATAGTTGCAGCCCAAGGAAAAGAAATGGAATAGAGTCCTAGAAGTGGAAAGGTATAGTGACAGGCTCATGAAAGGAAAGTTTGTAATAAAGAGTATATGACTTCAAAGAGTTAATAAGAGATATAGAATACCCTGTAACTAGATTCAAATGGAAGAATAGGAAGAGAAGCAAAACGATATGAAAGTGCGCATGGTGGTCAAGCTTAGGGTATGAGAATTGAGGAAGGGGTAGAGTGCTTGACATAGAAAGTGCAGAAATGATACTTATTAATACATTAAGAAAATGTGGGGTCCACAAAAGCCAAATAAATTACTTATTGACTTGGAAAAACGGGAGAGGAAGATTTTACAACTGTTAAGTAACTCTTAGGGAAAGTTGCATGACAACAGATTACTAATAATGCATAGTACATAGAGCAGCATAAAAGGAGATTATCCAACAAAAAGAAATACTAGAGCTCGAAAGGAGATAAACTTGGAGAATTCAAAGAATAACGGAAAAGGGTAGACTTGGAAAATGAAATAGAGAGGGATGAAGTGGAACAAAATTTGAGTGCTGAGAATAAGTCTAACTACAGTTGTTGAACGCACATCAGGAGGCAGTGGTAAACAAGGAAATGAATAGTGATAGAGAGAAGGGACAGGGGAAATCCTGAAAAGAAAAAGGAATTTTTAAGTAATGGAAAAGAGAGGTTAGTAGACGAATGATACCGATTAACAAATTGGGGAGGACACAGTATGAAGAAAGGGAGCTATATGAGACCTGGGAGCAAGAAAAGGGAGAAAGAAAATTTATATAATTGCAAAAGCCAGGCAAAGAAAGATACAAGTTCTGAGAAAATTAAAATAAATAAATTAATAAATATAATAATAAATACAGATGGAAGATGAAGAACATATGGAAGGAATATTTCAACAGCCTGCTGAACATATAAAAAATAGGAGATAGAGGGTGGGGGGTTCTTACAGGAGGCAGATAAAACATTTGGGCCAATAAATCAAATATCCACATGAGATTAAAATAATAATAATAATAATAATAATAAAAATAAGTTGTAAGATTAAGAAAAGCAACAGGTCGATCGGAAATAGCTATATAAATAATTAGAGCAAAGGGAGGAACGGGAGAGGAGTGCATTAGAGAAATAGCACAAAATATAATGGAAGAAATGGAAATGCCAGAGTATTGCAAGACAAGTGAATAAATAACTACATACAATAATAAGGGAGATGTACCGGATTCGGTGTTTGTATCCAAAAAAAAAAAAAGCTGCGCCAGTGCACGAATCGAAAACTGCTAAAAAAAATCATTGATTTCTAGGCCAGATTCCAACTCAGTTTTCATTATGTGGACCTAAATCGTTATACCAAGTATAATTCTTCCGTCATATAATTAAAATGATATCTCACACTCTTCGTTTCGGCCATAAAGCTAACAGAGCATTTCATGAATGTGGTAGAGCGGGGGTATACTCGAGATTAAGGGATGAAATCAAAATAAGTAATATACAGTTTGGGTTTATGCAGGAAAAGACCACAATAGATGCCTTGTACATAGTAAAGCAGATGCAAGAAAAAAAAAAAAAATGACATACGTTGTGTTGCATCATACGGCTATGTCTACTAGTTCAGCAATCATTCAGGACATTTTCATATTCGTGCAAGTTGATTCATAAAAAAATAGGTTGCAGTAGTCCTCTGGCCAATACCAACAGATGTATAACTTTTTTCTTTTCTTTTTTGTATTGAGATTCATTTTCCTTTCTTGAACTCCATTTATCAGTCTATTAATAAAAGTCTAATATAGTGATGATTTTTTTTAGCCAATATATATGAGATTTTGTCAAATATGCTATCAAAGAACTCATTAAAACACCCAATGTCCTGCCTTGACTGTAAAGCTAAGCTTCCATAATACTGATTATTGGTGGGTTTCTCAGGATGCCCTGAGAATTGAGACCAAAGTAGTGGTGGCGATACCAAAGTAACCTTGTCATGTGAAAAGAAATTAGTATGTAAAGATGTCTACAAAATTTAACTACAAATGATGTAAAATTTGTCGTTAGTACATGTATAAATATAAACCAACAGATAGTGATGGTCGTTAAGGGAAGGATCTGACATATATATATATATATATATATATATATATATATATATATATATATATATATATATATATATATATTTATATATACATATAACTACATTATATATATATATATATATATATATATATTTATATATACATATAACTACATTATATATATATATATATATATATATATATATATATATATATATATATATATATATATATATATATAACGCGTGTGTAAATAACAGCCCTTACTGACAGGGACTCGAACCTGGGCCACCTCAGGAATAACCTGGAGGACCAGTGCAAAACCAACCATACCACACGACCCACTAAAAGGAGTGTGCAGGATTATATACATATGTAATATGTGTGTGTGTGTGTGTGTGTGTGTGTGTGTGTGTGTGTGTGTGTGTGTGTGTGTGTGTGTGTGTGTGTGTGTGTACAAATATATATGAATATGTATTTACATATATACTATATTTATACAGATATATCTATCTATCTATCTATCTATCTATCTATCTATCTATATATATACTACTCTTTTTCATGGGAAAAAATCTGATAATCTTTACCATGTTACGTACATTCATAATGCAAACAAATATATATATTTATTGCAGTTTAAAGCCGATACTCAACGATACTAAAAACCTTCAAAGGGACTGTTTGAGGGTCAGTGAGCATGTTGTAACTGAATGAAAAACAAAATATATTTATATATCATTTAGATTTGTAATTTATTATGATACTGAATCAGTGTTTAGAAGGGAAGGGAGTTATGATTTTTGTTACTATAAGTATTGTTAATAGTATTATTATTATAATCAATATTGGTAGTATTGGGAGTACTATTATCATTATCGTCACTATTATTATTATTATTACTATTTTCACTATTACTATTCATATTTACTTTTATTTATAATGCCATCATTACTGTCATTTCTGTCATTATCGATGATATTATTATTATTATTAATAGCTTTATCATTACTATTGTTGTTATTAATATGATAATCATTATTATCATCATTACCATTATCTCTATTTCTATTAGCATTATTATTAGTATAATATATATTATCACAACCATTATTATTATACCCTGCATTATATTTATGATTATCATTATCATTATTTTCATTATACATTGCATTATATTTATGATTATCATTATCATTATTTTCATTATACATTGCATTATGATTATCAGTATCATCATTGTCATTATTTCTAGAACATTATATCCTTTACATAATAAACATTCTTCTTATGTAATATTTTGATTACTTGAATGCCCAGTGATATGGTGAACAGCCTATAATCTACTTCCTTTTATCATTCATCTGACCTTATCAACGACGATGATCCGTAAATGGGAACTACTTTCAATGTGAAATCTGAAATATATCGAAATAATAAAATCCAGCAAGTTCTCTGAGACACTGTACCAGTAATCATTATTAAAGACTTTAAATATTTTGCCAACGTTAAATGTCATATCCAGCATTTTTTGCAACAAGTGTAATATCAATATCAATAGTAGTCTGCACTTATACAAAGGACTTTTGTTATTATTTAATTTATCATTACTGCTATCATTATTATTATAAATATGTTTGTAATTATTATACTTACCACCATTACTATTATTATTATCATCCTCATCATTATTACTGCTATTGATGATATTACTATTATTATCTTTATTACTATTATCTTTATTATTATTTCTTTACTAATATTATTATTATTATTATTATTATTATTATTATTATTATTATCATCACTATTATCATTATTTTCATTATCATTATTACTATTACTATCATTATGACTATTATTATCATCATTATTATTACTGCTATTATTATTATAATTATAAAAACTACCATTATTAATCTTACAACCTTTACCGTTATTACTATTATTTTTTATTATTATTATCATTTTTTTTTATTATTCAATTATTATCATTGTTGTTGCTGCTATTAGTATTGGCATTATCATTGTTATTTTTGTTATTGTTACGGTTATCATTTTTGTTACTGTTTCTCATTATTATTATCATTGTTAGCATCATTATTACCGTCACTATTTGTATTCATTGACATTGTTATTATCATTATTATAACTAACATTACTGTCACAGCTGTTCTATTATTAAAATTATAATGACATTATTATTATCATTATCCTCATTATCATTGTAATTGTGGTTATTGTTGCTGGCATTGTTATAGCTATTATCATTAGTATCATCATCAACATCAATATTAACATTTATATCATCATTAATATTAACCTCAGAATAAACATTAATATCCTCAACGCCATCATCAACTTCAACATCAACATTATTATCATCATTGTTATCATTATTATCGCAAGCATAATGTATTTATAACACAAGAATATACGAAAATATTTTTGTTTCTGTGAAATCACAGTAATTATATTACAACTGTTATCTTATTAATACAACTTTTCTGCAAGGATATTTGATTTATGCTTTCACTTAACAATGTCAAACACGTGTTTTTATTTTAACTTTTCAAAAGTAGGCTTTCATTTTGACAACAAAGAGATGCATGACCATCAACACTTACAAGGAAATATTTTGAATTTCAGTATGCGTATATGTATTTGCATTTTTTTTTTTTGTACTGTTTGTGTCAGAGTGTGTGTGAATGTGTGTGCGTGAGGGTGTGAGTGTGTTCTTGCAATTATTGCTGTTATACTTTCTAGGCTTGTTAGTTTCACTCTAGGTTTACTTTTCATTATCTACCAGTACGATGATGATGATGATGATGATGATGATGATGATGGTGATGATGATGATGATGATGATGATGATGATGATGATGATGATACTGATAATGATAATAATGAAAATGATAATAACAATTACAAAATCAATATCAGTAACAACGACATTTATGTTGCCATTGACAATAATGATGATGATAATAATAATAATAATAATAATAATAATAATAATAATAATAATAATAATAATAGTGATAATAACGATGATGGCAATAATATTAATAATATATAAAGATAATGATCATGAAAAAAAATAAACTGATTTCAATAATGGTACTGAGGATAATCAAAATTAGAATAGTAACTGATGTAATAAATATAATTATAATTATAGTAATGAAAATAAAAATGATAATGATAATGAGAGCAACAATAATGGCAATAATAAAAGAAATAATGATAATGATAATTAGGAATTAATTAAATGATAATAGTAACAGTGATAAGCATAACAATGCAACGGATAATGATAGCAACAACAATAATGATAATGATAATAATGATTGCAGTAATGAGCATACTTTATGAGCATTTACTTCTACATAAACGCTGGTATGCAGCAGTAACTAAAATGACTTCGTGTTGATTAGCAATATAAAAGAATGGAAAATGTAAGATAATGAAGTCAAAAACACTGTCGCCGAGTTTTTGTTTGTTCATTTCACTAAGTAAAACTTAGGAGGAAAAACGATATTCCAAACGAGCTTATTTTTTGCATTTACATAAGAGCTTAATTAAATGCATCAGGCAATTAGTTATTTGACGGATGTTGCCGATACTGCAAAGATTGTGAATATTTTTGCATTTATCTAAATGAATCTGCCAGGACGGAGAATATACTGAAATGAGAATGATAGCACAGAAAAATTACGGGGTAGCCTTCTAGCTTATAAAAATGTATATTGTAAACGTTTAGAATTTTTTTTCTTTTCAAAACTGAAGGTGATTTTCTAGTAATCACAAAGACAAAAGTAAAATTCATCAATTTGACGATGTTCATATCACAATTATCACAGTAATTAAGTAATACGAAAATCCGCAGGTCATTAAACCCGACTGTTAATTACAAATAGTTATATATGAATAGACAGACAATTATATGTATGTATGCTATCATTGCTAAATATAATATTCATCAATTTACAAGGTAATTATGCAACCCCATATTTAAGAACATTGACTTTAAGAAAGACAGCAAAGGATAAAACTCAAATTATATAAATAAAATTATATATATTTTTTACAGACCCATCTCACAGAAGGGGACTTGGGAAACCAGCAGCTCTTATGCGTGGGAAGAAAGCATAACCATAGAGGAGGGACATCACCATTATCGTGACTGTATAACATAACGGCTTACATCTCGTTAGGAGCAGCAATGGACAGGAGTTAAGAAAAATGCCATGATAGGAAAGAGACCGTCCCTTTTCCATGTTTTTTCCGCTCTTTCGTGCAACAGTGCAATGACAACGTGACCCCCCCCCCCCCCGCTTCTTCGCCCCCTGAATTCTAGCATTTCCCTTTACTTACGTTCTCTGCTTGTCGAGTTCGTGAGCAACGAAATTGAGATAATTTACGTCTGGGCTTTCGATTCAAACATTTAAATAATAATATATTTTGCTAACGTGGAATTTCTCTCGCTCATTAAAGAAAATTACCTATAATTGTGCGAGTGGGTAGGAATGTGAGTGAATATGTGTGTGTGTGTGTGTGTGTGTGTGTGTGTGTGTGTGTGTGTGTGTGTGTGTGTGCGTGTGTGTGTGTGTGTGTGTGTGTGTTTGCGTGTGTGCGCGCGAGCGGCCGTGTGCGTTCAAGACTAATTCAAATGTGGACCTAAACGAATTT
>NC_091557.1:39120132-39122632 GCF_042767895.1 Penaeus vannamei
CTTTTTTTTTAGGTCATGGGAGAAAGATAGATAGATAGATAGATAGAGAGAGAGAGAGAGAGAGAGAGAGAGAGAGAGAGAGAGAGAGAGAGAGGAGAGAGAGAGAGAGAGAGAGAGAGAGAGTGAGATAAATTAATAATTCGTTTCTGAGTTGATTAAAAATGAAGAGAGGAAGGAAGACAGAGAGAGAGAGAGAGAGATGAGAGAGAGAGAGAGAAAGAGAGAGAGAGAGAGAGAGAGAGAGAGAGAGAGAGAGAGAGAGAGAGAGAGAGAGAGAGAGAGAGAGAGAGAGAGATGAATTAATAATTCGTTTCTGATATAATTAAAAATGAAGAGAGGAAGGAAGAGAGAGAGAGAGAGAGAGAGAGAGATGAATTAATAATTCGTTTCTCTGGAAAAGTCATATTACCATAATTTCCAAAATCAGTTAGTATCAAATTACCAGGCAGAATGAGAATAAGTGGGAAAGAGAAGACGAGAGAAGGAGGAAGAGAGAGAGAGAGAGAGAGAGAGAGAGAGAGAGAGAGAGAGAGAGAGAGAGAGAGAGAGAGAGAGAGAGAGAGAGAGAGAGAGAGAAAGAGAAGACGAGAGAGAGAGAGAGAGAGAGAGAGAGAGAGAGAGAGAGAGAGAGAGAGAGAGAGAGAGAGAGAGAGAGAGAGAGAGAGAGAGAGAGTATGTGTGTGTATGTGGGAGTTTGTGTGTGGGTTTGTGCCACTACAATGTGCGATTGTGATTGTGACTAAGCATAAAACGAATATCTATATATATGTATATATATAAATATATATATATATATATATATATATATATATATATATATATATATATATATATATATATATATATATATATATATATGTGTGTGTGTGTGTGTGTGTGTGTATGTATATATATATATATATATATATATATATATATATATATATATATATATACATATATATATATATATATATATATATATATATATATATATATATGTATATATATACATATATATATATATATATATATATATATATATATATATATGTATATATATATATATATATATATATATATATATATGTACATGTATATATATATATATATATATATATATATATATATATATATATATATATATATATATATGTATGTATACATGTATGTATTTATGTGTATGTGTACATAAATAATATATAAGCATCAACAGACGCGTATTGAGCAGGGAGATCTAGCAAATGGCACGAGGAGGGAGGTAGAGGCACCGGGGGAATAAACTGCAACAAAAGTCCGTGCAAAGATAATGCATTAATCAGATAACGGCGTAAAATATTCATAATTCGACAGTAATCAGATTATAATTAGGGAACTTTAGCATCAAATTCGCGTGAATTAATAGGTTATAGATAGAGTAGACAATATACACGGCTTAATTATAGGCTGAAAGATCGACCTTTTTTTCTTCTTCAAAGAATTAATTTTGGAGGGAAATTATTTATCAGGAACCGGGTAAAAAAAATAGGAGAAACGATTATTAAAATTAATTTCGAGGAACTGCATAATTCTCTGTCTTTTTTTAATCACTATTTAGAAGATTGTTACGAATTATATTTTCCTTTGGTCCTTTAATTTTCATTCATAAATACAGACATGCATATGCACAGAAATGAATGCATATCTCTCTCTCTATCTAATAGATATACATTAATCTATCTATATATTCAGTAGCCATGCATGTTTAAAATATATTATTAATTTATTTATGTATATATGCATGTTCTTATACTGAATATTCTTCGGACCTTGCACAATGTTAACAAACCGAATGATTGTCGTTATCATTATCATCTTTATTATAGTTATTGTTATTTTCATTATCGTAGTCATTATTATCGTAATATTACTTTTTTTTATATCGTTCATATTATTTTCACTATTATCATTGTAATCATTATCGTTGTAATCATTATCATTACCATTATCATCACATCATCATTATCATTATATTATCATTATCATCACATCATCATCGTCATCGTCATCGTCATCATCATCATCATGACTATCATCATCATCATCATCATCATCATCATCATCATCATCATCATCATCATCATCATCATCATCATCATCATCATCATCATCCTTTTCATTAGCTTTATTAATATTACCATTGTTGATTTAGTTATTGTTATTGTGTATTTAGTTATTATTAATATTATATTTTTCATTATTATTATTGTCACTGTTATTGTTACCGTTATTAATAATTTTACCCTTAATTCTCTATATCGCTGCTACAACAAAAATAAAGAAACGAAATATGAAGAGAAATGGTTGGAGGAAAAGGGAGACTATAACGAGCGAAGAAAAGGGAGGCTTAACACGGTGCGTGCATGATGTATCAAACCCAGTGGAGGGAAACTACAGTAAAAAATTCAAACGACAAGTGGGTAGTTTTCTTTTTACAAGAATGCAGAGATCAGATTTAACTTTCGTGCATTTCTATATACTA
>NC_091557.1:39127632-39132632 GCF_042767895.1 Penaeus vannamei
ATCGACTTCGGTTTAACACGGTATTTTTGTGGTAACTTTGGTCGTGTTTCGAACGAATCAGGTATTCACTTCGTAAACAAACGACTTTTTAGTATTTCCAGGGACATCACAGCGTGAATTCGAAGGGTAACGACATATCATTCATTAATTTAGCCACGGTGATAAACATTCACAATAATTAGGGGTCTTTGCCTATTAAAACCCCGAAGAAGTGAATTACGGCAGATTTGTACTGGTACAGAAACAAATGACGAGCCAAGTATTGTTCATAGAATTCTTTTTTATTGCCTACTCTTCTGGGTTACGAATTGTTTTACAAACCATTTTTTATACACCACCAACCCACTGGTGTCTTACAGTCCAGGATTTTTACTTCAACTGGCAGCACACCTTGATTATGTTGGCACATTAAGGTTGTTATTTCTATATTTCGCAATGGAGTCGGCGTTTTATCTCCTCAAATTGCGTACTGACTAAGCCATGATGGAACTGGTTCGAATTTTAACAGAATTCCCTTTATGTCCAGCTTCTGTTATCGGGGGAACTATTTCCATTCTAATTGGTAGGATTGAACCGGATGCTAGTACCTCTAGTTAAATGACCTTCATGCACAAATCCAATTTTTTCGTCGTTTTCAACGAATTCTGCGTTATTTTCTTGCGGTGCTGAAATCGTAGAAATTCGTTGGTTTTACTATTGTACTGAATTTCTCATTTCTAGTGAAAGAAATGTTATATATATATACATATATATATATATATATATATATATATATATATATATATGTGCTGATCTCTTCATTTGGGAAGGTTTGGTTCCTAGGTTTTCATAAATTGCAACTTTCGTATTGATAGCCACAATTCTTTTAGCAGTAGTTGCATGTTACAAATGTTGCGCGGCTGTATTTTGAAATTATTTTGTTCTGGGATGTTATGTTCTCTCTGTGGTAGACGTGTATATCTTGGCCTTAGGGTTATTGCTTCTTTAATCGTTATCATTGGGAAAATAAGGCTAACCATAATTAATCTAAAATTTCCCATGAATTAATAAGAATCTATTCAGACATTATTTGGTAACTCATGATTTAGAGAGAGAGAGAGAGAGAGAGAGAGAGAGAGAGAGAGAGAGAGAGAGAGAGAGAGAGAGAGAGAGAGAGAGAGAGAGAGAGAGGAGGGGGGGTAGGATGAGCCAGAATAATGAATACATAAATATATGAGAGAGAGAGAAAGAGAGAGAGAGGGGGGGGGGGTAGGATTAGCCAGAATAATGAACACATGAATATGTGAGAGAAAGAGAAAGAGGGAGAGAGAGAGAAAGAGATAGAGAGAGAGAGAAGGGGGGGGGGGGGGTGAGCCAGAATAATGAACACATAAATATGTAATATGACATCATTAGTCTATCAGAATACTTATACATATGAGCGCACCCTCACTTTCAATTCCAACTTTTCAATCAGACAAATACTAGCGTATTCGAAAAGATTACTCCAAAATAACCAATGAGTAGCGCTAACATTATGATTAATAATGCTGATGATTGACACAGATCTTATATTCCGGCTGAGAGTCAATCACAGGAAGGTCTTGTATTTTAGATGAGAGAGAGATCAGGCGTTCTTAGCATTATATTCGTAGGTTCGGCGATCATGTATGTGTGTGTGTGTTTAAATATGTATGTATGTGTATTTAATTGTGATATATATATATATATATATATATATATATATATATATATATATATATATATATATATATATATGTGTGTGTGTGTGTGTGTGTGTGTGTGTATGTATGTATATATATAGATGGGCATACAAGTAGATGACAAATAGACTGATAGTAATAGAAAAAAGAAAAGACAGCGAATGAAAAAGTGTGCGCGTGTTTGCATCTGTGTATTAGATCCCTGACGGCTGTATTAAGCATCGAGTGTTGTATGTTTATCTAACCCTGCTATGATTAAAAGACCCGTTTTCTCGTCAGATGTATATGTGAGGGTATTTTTTTTTTTTTTTTTTTTTTTTATTTTTTTTTTTTTTTTTATTAATTTTTTTTAAGGCAGACCATGCGGATCCGAATATCTTTTTCTTCTGTTTTCATCTCATTGGTTTATCTCAGTCTAGCCTTATTTACCGCCTCCACTCTCTCTCTCTTTCTGTCATTGTGTTCATCTCAGTCACTTATACGCCCACCAAGTCATACATAGACTTCAAATAATTACTTTGAGTTCTCAAGTAAGATGAATTCCTGTTAAGCCATTTGCGTTGTGAATATAAATGAATTCTTGGACTTTCGTTCAAGCATCAATCCATGATTTGCTTGTAATGTCATGGGAAAATAATCAAAGGGGTTGTTTCGTGATTACACGAGAAAAAAAGAGATTTTTTTTTTTTTTTTTTATTAAAAGCAACATAAAAAAGTAATCTGAGGCTAATGTTTTTCTTCAGGTTGCTAGCCTCTCTGAGTTTCAAAATTCATATATAGATAAGTAAATTACTTCCTTTATGGTGCTTTATTTTTGCCATTTCTTTCTCCTTATCTTCGACGTCGACAAAACCACGTTGCTTATCACTTTCATTCAAGTTAACAGGGTAATCAAATGGTTCTCGAACCTTTTCTGTATCTTGTCGGAATGAATATTATTACCAACAGGAAACATACCTTCAATAATTTTGTCCGCGGCACCGAAGCCGTCACTGTGCCAGAAGACATTTCGAAATTACAAACATATTGCTAAAAATAACTATATATATATATATATATATATATATATATATATATATATATATATATATATATATTAATATATATACGTATATATATATATATATATATATATATATTTATATTTATATATAAATATATATATATATACATATATACAATATGATTTATATATATATATATATATATAAATAATTTATATATATATATATATATATATATATATATATATATATATATATATATATATTACCACACACACACACACACACACACACATATATATCCATGTGTGTGTGTGCGCACACACACACAACAACTACTTGCTTGGTCACCCTCAGGCAAGGTGTAATACCTGCTTTCCTTCTACGGTAGATAAAGGACACAACTGAGAAAATTAAAATCTTTTGGTTCGGGTCCCATGACCATCACAGGCAGTAAAAAAACCCGACTGTTTTCAATTTGTTATTCTATTAAGAGTTTTAGTTGCCCTATAGAGAGAAATATATGTTCTGTAACATAATTTATTAATGGTTAAATATAAATTCCGAAGGTAGTATAAGACCCGCAAGGTGACTTCTATTGACAACCTACAAGAGGTGAGATTCTTCCATTCTCTTTGCCCAGCTGACAGAGCCGGCGTGAGGAAACTATGTATAAATATAACTAGACAACGCTCTTCCTCTGCTTGCAAAACGATCTGAGACATCAGACGTGTATGTATAGTATCCTGGCGTGAGAGCCGTTGCCGAGAATTCCTCGAAGAACAGGGTTAAGATGCTGCTTCGAGGTGTTCCTCTTCGCCCAGGGCAATGGCGACTTTCAATCATTTACAGCTTCAATATGCTGGTCGCATCCCTCATGACAGAATAGAAGGAAATGGTCTGTCCCATTTATTCAGTGCCTCTGGTTATAGAATCTTCTTTCCACATCTGAATACAAAGTTAGTAGCAAGTAGTAAACCTTCATGTGGTATCCCTGTAAATCCGAAAGGAAACTAACTGCTGCAACACATACACCACAAAATCCCAGGGTAGTGAAAAGGATAAACCCTCGACCCTAGATGTCTCACCTTAGGGTAATTAGCTTTAATGTTGAAGGATTATCGTCAGTAAAGACATAATTAGCTTTAATATTGAAGGATTATCGTCCGTAAAAGCATAATTAGCTTTAATGGTGAAGGATTATCGTCTGTAAAGGCATAATTAGCTTTAATGTTGAAGGATTATCGTCCGTAAAGGCAGAGATCTTAGAAACTCTCCAAGCTGATTTCCAAGCTGATATGCTTACATCAGCTCGAAGTCAATGGACACCCCTGTCATGTGCCTTGTAGTTTATCATCCTAACTCTGTCTATGGAAGTGCTATCTATATTAGAGTTTCATCCACCATCATGAACTTCTGTGATCTCTGTTGATGGGCTAGCCCTACAAATCGAAATGGCAAAACTGATAGTCATATCAGTATATAAACCACCTGTAGCCCCTTTCGCCTGGTCTGTAAACCAAAACCTCAGAGCAGGCTATAAACCTTACCTGGTAATGGGTGACTTCAATACTCATAACACCACATGGGGCTACAGCCAGAATAATAAAGATGGTGAGGAAGTGGAACTCTGGGTACTCAACCAAGATCTCCCCCTCCCCCAAGATGCTAAACATAAACCATCTTTTTGAATCACCAGGTGGAGAAGAGGGTACAACCCAGACTTGGCCTTTGTTTCCCCAAGGCATTCCAACAATTCTGAGAAATTGGTCATGGACCCAGTAACAAGGTCTCAACATTGCCCAATTTCTGTGGACACAGGACCTGTCTTGAGACCAGTTGAATGCAAACCAATCCCCAAATTTAACTTCCGAAAGGTTAACTGGGAAAAATTTACATCTGAGCTTGATGTTGCAATTATCAACATCGATACATGCCCAGACTATGATCTTTTTAGGAAACAGGTATGGAAAGCTGCAACTGCAAGCATTCACAGAGGCTGCCGAAAACAATACATCCCCTGTTTAACAGAGCAAAGTAAGACACTGTACTTTGAATATCAAAAGGCATATGGAAACGATACCTTCACTGAAAACACCATCGAACTTGGGGAAAAATGGCTCAAACTCATTAGCAATGAGAAAAAAGATCGTTAGCAGGAACTCGTCACTGGTATTGGCATGGCACACAATAGCTAACAGGCCTGGAAAACCATCAGGAAACTAAATTCGGAATCAAATATTAACTTAATCATTCCACCAATTACCCCAAACAAGGGTGCACAACTTTTACT
>NC_091557.1:39140132-39145132 GCF_042767895.1 Penaeus vannamei
GAAAAAGATCTCCCAATAAAAGAAAGTAAATATAGAAAAAAAATCGCGAGAAACGGGGAATACGTGTTCCACTTTCGAGGGGGTGGGGGAAAAAAAAACAACGGGAAATAAACCAGGTATGCTTAAAAAGACAAACATCAGCAACTTACCTCTTGGGTGATGATGCTGCCTCTCTTTGTAGTTTTGTTAATCGGAGACTTATGAACTCATGTAACACACACGTTGCGAGCGGAAGACATATCTCATGAGAGCCGGAGATTCTATCCTCTGAATATCGGGAACACAAGACTGGCCGATGATGGCTGAAAGTGAAGTACGTAGTCGGACATGCCAAACAGCCGTTAACGGTCGCAGGCGTGGTAAAAAGATGTGTAGCATTCGCAGACCAAAGGTATAAAGACTTGTCTCCATATATCCACTGAAAAGTTGATTAGGGAAGGATTTTGAAATAGAAAGTCTCATTAGTTTCCTAAGGGAGACTAATATTTTAAACAAAGTTTAAAGAAAATATTTGTTGTTTTTTATTTTCTACCTACAAGAGACATTATTTCTTGACAGGTTTTTCGAAGTTTTAATTGCCTTAACTTTTTAATTCCACAAGGATAATACCTCCTGCTTTTCAATACCCTATGACGTACCGATGAAGTAGTAATGGTGGAGTCGACTGATAATGACGTCTGGCCCGTAGGGTATGACGTCATACCCAACTGTAAGATACCAGAAATGATAGGTTAATCATTTATATATCATTGGCAGATATATAGAATATATTCAGTACATCACATATGATATATGTAAACAAAATTGCTTTGAACTGTGACCCACATAATAATGACAACGAAAATATAACACAGAAGGCGAAGCTTTTCATTAACTGAATATTCTGAATGTTGCTAGTGGCATAGAACGCTTGTTAAGAGGAAATTACAGCATAGATTTGAGTTCAACTCGGAGGTATTCGATATAAGCGATATATACAATAAGATATAGCTTTATAGTGTTTTTCGGAATTAATAAGATCACAGTACATTGCTCCTTTCCCAAATTCTTGAGTATAGGCTATACAAATGCATTTTAACAAGTCTGTGGACAATAACGAGACTAAAAAATATATACGTGGCGAGTGTGTAAATGTAGAACACACACAACCAATCCATATAGGATAAATTCTAGGCAAATGGTTCACATGTAAGTCATTTATAATGTGTGTGTGTGTATATATATATATATATATATATATATATATATATATGTATATATATATATATATATATATATATATATATATATATATATATATATATATATATATATATATATATATATATACTACCATAGCTGAAACGAAAATCCAGTTTTCATTTTGTTCTCTTTTAGAGAGGTATTTGTTGTGCGCGATATTGTTGCATCAGATTAAAGAATTCAAGAGATAACTTGTTTTAACGCATCATTTTTGTAACAAAATATTTTCTTTGCTAAACGTTTCCTTTATCATATAACATCTTATATCAGACCTGGGCAAACAATTACTCGTGGGCCACATCCGGCCCTTTGTTCGTCCCTGTCTGGCCCGCGAGAGGCCGGACAGTAAATATATGATTTAGTAAATATATAACTTGGTAAATATATAATTTAGTAAATATATATACTTATTAAATATATAATTTAGTTAATATATAATGCATTAAATATATAATTTAGTGCATTTTACAATGGAAGAATGTTGAGCAGAATTAAGTTCAATTCATCGGAGGCCACAGGATTCTGATGTGGCCCCTTGTAAAAATATATTGGCCACCCCTGCCTTATATCATACTCATCATCATTATTATCACTCACTATGATATCATTTTCATAATTGTTATTATAGTTATCATCATTATCATTATCATTATGATTACTTATGTTGTTATTGATATCATTATTATTATAATTATTGTTATTATTATCATTATTACTATTATTATTGGCCGCATTATTATTATCAGTAGTTGTTGTATTGATGTTATTGTCATTTTCATTATTGTAATGATTATTATCAGTGTTTTAATTTTCATTATATCATCCTCTTTCCTGTATTCCGTCCATCTATCCATCACTATTGACATCATCACTATTTATAGTATTATCGTTATACTTAGGATGTTTTTGTTATTATTATATCAATACTGCTTATATATTTATCATTATTATCAAATCATTGATAATTGTTTCGTCATTATTTTATGTTTCTACAAAAAGTAACAGCGTTATGTTTATATATAGTGGTATGATTCTTTCTATTCTATTGCAGAACAGCATTAAATTCATAGAAAATAAATTTAATATGAATACATAAATGAATTAGAAGTATTCTTTATCTTCATAATTGTTTTATCTTCTGTGTATATAATAAATGAATAAATCTCTTTTAGACTTGTACGTTCTATATATGGTTTCAATCTCCAAGCAGGACACCCGGAATCTGGCATGCGTAATTTAATTTTTTTTTCTATTTTCTAGGTGCCAAGACAACTCAGTCCTAGAGTTATTTAATATCTTTTGCTTTCTTGAAGTCGCGTATATATTTCGTAATAATTTTTAACACTTCTATGACTCTTTTCCATCTCAAACTCATCCACTTCTGCCACCTCTACACCTAACCACACCCATCCACCGCCCTCTCTCGCACTCACCTTTTCAAATTCCACTCCTTCTAACCTTCTACCGTCTTCCAGTCGCACCCCCACACTTCTAGAGCGTCTTACATGCACTGCCTTTCACTCTTCTTCTCTCCAGTGCGTACTTTCTCTCCTCCGGGCTTACCTATTGATACAATAATGACAAAAACACCACAAGTATAACGATAATACTATAGTGATGATGACAATAGTAATGGATAGATGGACGGAACACAGGAAGGAGGATAATATAATGATAATCAAAACACTGATAAGAATTATTACAATAATGACAACGACAATAACAACAACAAAACTAACCTGCTATGCTTCTCAACGGATTAATGTTATCAGCAAGCATCGCAGTCTGCGGGGAATGCTGTCATATACCGTCGATCAGGCTGTCCATAAGCAATGCAAACAAGAACTGGCTGGCAGCTGAGATATTTCTTCTTAATTGTAACGGATTATTTTTTACTTTTCTGGCTTATATATAAACGGTACAACCAGAGAAAGAGAAAGAGAGAGGGGGGGGGACGCGCAGACACATTTGTGTGTGTGTGTGTGTGTGTGTGTATGTGTGTGTGTGTGTGTGTGTGTGTGTGTGTGTGTGTGTGTGTGTGTGTGTGTGTGTGTGTTTTCATATACATACATACTGTACATACATACATCTCTCTCTCTCTCTCTCTCTCTCTCTCTCTCTCTCTCTCTCTCTCTCTCTCTCTCTATATATATATATATATATATATATATATATATATATATATATATATATATATATATAAAGAGCCCACACACTTGCACGTACGCAAACACACACACACTTTTTTTTATCTAATTTAATTCAAGCTTTGCAAACTCTGCCTGGTAAACTACTGGAACATTCACATGCACATGACGTATACAAATGAACTGATTTGCATATCAGGCCACAGAGTCCATAAATCTTACCGGCAGCTAGATTGGTCGTGATAACGGACATGCTAATACTAACGCAATAAAATATCAAAAGTGATTATACAAACAGATAAATATTGAACCACTTCTGACGGTAAGATCACAGTCAGTTCATCACAGAACCTATCGGGAATCATCTTAATTCACAAGTACGTCGAATTTCAAGGCAAAAGTTAACATATTTACACGCACACATTGTTGTATGTGCGTGTGGAACAATCCCTTGCCACGGCATAATAGCACAAAGGAAAAATCTTGGTCATCAGTAAATCTAGTGAGAAGATAAACATATTTCAACACAAAGGAGAGATAAGAATGTCATTCAACTGCAGCAAGGGAGGAAGCCCGAGTACAGCTTATTTCTTTCCTATCTTTGCTCGTTTTTCTTCATAATGTGGAATTACGTTAATCACAGCCCAGTGCATTTGCAATTCATACTGGCAGAAATATTACGAACAACATCTATAACAGTAGGACGCGACTGCAACAGTAATCGTGGATATAATAGTAATGCTGACAACGACAGTATATAAAGCAAGGAACAATAAAGACTGCAAAACTGATATTTGTAGGCTATACATTAAAAAGATACAGCTAATTTTATCTTCTATCTGTATTTCAAGTGGGTATATTTAAAGTAGAACCTTTATATTAAAATTAACATCGAAAAACAACCCACAATTGTCAATACCTATGATTTTCTAACGTAAGATGAACATGCATATTCCTATTGCTTTCTACCTCAAATGTCTTATGCCGTGTTGCATCTATATGCAATGGTAATGACACATCGTTTTATTTTTTAGTTGTTGATAACTTGTTAAATACGAGAAGCAAGTGGATAGTAAAAGCAGTAGATCAAGGTATGCTGTGTCTTATGGTGAGAATTTTGCTGATGTATCTTAAAATCTCTACAGAGGTATCTGTAATTTAAATATGAAAGCTAAATCAAAGGCATTATCATAAAGTATAATTAATAAAATAATTTCCCACAGAGATCTTAACCTCCTTGACAACAATATAGATGATTTTATTTTCACAGATGCGTAGTGCTAGCTTCTGTCCTTACACAAATTACGTTTCTAGATAGACCAGTACATGCGCTACAAAGCTAATTGTCAAGATATGGCGTGGCGATACATAAAATCTAAAGAAGTGGCTGAAAAAAAACTTCCTGCTTGGGACGATAATTAGATCCCACAATACGCTAGTCTGGGAAATGAATATTTAATGTTAATGTCGAACTACATTTTTCGCTCAGAGTTCTCCAACAGGAAATAGTTTCTTGCGACAGTGTTGAGAAAGTGTGTGTATGCGAAGCGAATGTAATTTACATTTGTTCTTCCTGAAACTCAAAATTACTGTATATCTGATTAATCAACT
>NC_091557.1:39172632-39175132 GCF_042767895.1 Penaeus vannamei
CCACGTTTCCATGGAAACCAATTTTCAGTTCTAAACAAATTTGTACCGACATGGCGCTGACTATATCGAACCTCGTAAATTTCTTCAAAAAGGAAACTAGATCAATCTCTCGGGGAGAGAACCACTACAAATCAAATCATATTGATAGTTTTACAAATGTACCTGGTGTACTTAGAGGCAAAGTCTAAGCAAGCATGAAGGTGTATGATGTAACGGTGAGTACTGTATTATTTTCTTTCACGGACTTAGATATGTAAAACCTAAGAAAATAACCTTGGGTCATATCAAATCTTGAAAATATAATAAATAGATGATTGATGTTAGAAAAATAGTGTAATTTTTATGTTATTCCGATAGTACGCAACGTTTTTACATAAAAGTACTTTAGGCCTTCCAAAAAAAGGGACTGCGGAATGCATTGCAATAAATCACAGAATGTAGGTCTGCTCAAATGTTGATTTTGATTTAGTTTTGGGTGAGGTCCTTGATTTTTTAAATAGTTTGTTAATATTATGGTCATATATTTCTAGTCCATGGCTCTAACTCCATCGCGAAAAGGACAACTACAGATCCTTTAATATTTGGTTGGATCCCTGTCTTCTCTCCTGTGGGAAAAGGACATAGTTATGTATTTCAGACCTGCAACATGAGCATAAAAATGGAAAATATGCTTTGAAGAATGAGTTCAGATTGCTAACTCTTCTCATGCATAACTTCAATTTTGGACAAGACATACAGAATGGATTTTTTATCCTTTATATAAAGGCAAGGGTTAAGTGCAGTTCCTATTTTCAATTCTGAGCGCCCTTTGCAATATTAAGTGGAAAACTAATTAGGCCTGTAAATGTTTTCCTTATTGACTGCTGAACCAGCAAAACTTTGTGCTACAAGGGCACTTTAGACTGAAAGTAGCTTTGAAAAATGACAGGGACGAAAATTTAACAATAGTAGGCCTACATAGTATATCAAATACATAATATCATACCTTAACAATCGAACCCAATATCTTTTTCTCTTTACTCGGGAAAACAAAAAATCTATAGGAGTGGAACACTGAACCATTGTAGATCTCCGAGTGTAGGCCAGTTATGTGTTCTGTCAAGTTTTCAAATCTAATCAGTCGATGTATAAAGCTAAATTCCACCGTAATTCAATTCCTTCAGCTATCGTGAATAAAATATTTGAGTAACGAGGGTGAATGCGTTTCCGGTAAATAACTTCTATACGTTTGTGAACTGAATGGCGGGTTTGTTTAGAACTGAAAATTCGATATTTATTTTTCTATGTGAAAGAAAGAAATTTCACAATAGAATTAACAGCATAGTTTCATCTTATATTACTATCCAAAGAACAAACTAACCAACACTACCAAATATATAACCCCCCTAGCGGAGATTAAAATATGTTATTCCATAAAGTGTTATATAAATCATTGTATGAATAAAAAGACAGAAATAATTATCATTGGTGACAGCAACAGCATTAATAATAGTAATAGTAGAAGTAGCATGTGTAGTTTCCATATTATTCACTTTACTCGATGAATATATGACCTGTGATAATGGCCGCAGCCTGTCGCGTCTATCTCGTAAGACCTGGCACAAGAGGTCGACTAGCAAACCTATTGGAAGGGTGAAGAATCTCCCATATATTATTTGTCTGTAGATGATTAACATTTAAGTGGATAGCATATTAATTCTTTGTTAAATAATATGATATTTGACTGGTAAGGAGGCTACCAACAAAATTTTCCTTTCAGACACACGCAGGGTATGTTACAAGTGAACAGTTGAAGAGAAATTGACAGAGATGCTTCGAAAGGGAGACGGTTAAGTGAAGATGTTAAGTTTCAGTTTAGCAGTATCGGAATGAAGGCAACCAAATCCAATTAAAACCTGAATAAGTGCTGTTCCACCTAAGGCCATGGTGTCGTGGGATCTGCAGGCACCTTTGTATACAAGAATTGCGGCATCCGTCCTTCCGAAATGAAAATCCCGATCCGGAAGTACCTCAGGCGTGGAACTGAAAAGAGCACTGCAACTGTGGTGCCTTTCACTGATGATGGCAGTGAATGGCCCCATTGACAGCAGATACGTTAGAGACCAGAAAGCTGCTCAATGTGGACGGTTCCCCTGTTATACACTGGTAGTAGTTATCCCATCATGACTACTGTTTGTATACACATGTGGCCATAATACAGACGGGAAGATTACTAACGGCCTGCAGATTGCCTGCTCCCAGCTGCTTTATGACTGCCTGCAAATTACGAGCTACCTGTTCAGGATACTGTTTGAATCTCTGGACTTGCATTGTTACTGTGAACGTTAGTTGTAATACACCCTCAACTGTAGAGAAGGTAAGAGGAGCAAGGAAGGAATCAATTGTTCTTACATCTTTATCAAACGGGGATTATCAGAGTCAATAGTATGTAGGGTGTCAGTATCAGAATCATCATCGCCATTGCTATTATTATTTGTATGAATAGCATATAATACAGCTC
>NC_091557.1:39190132-39192632 GCF_042767895.1 Penaeus vannamei
TCACTGGTCGATGTCTCTCTCTCTGGGAAATAAAAAGAAATATCAAGTAGTGTTGGTGGAAGCATGGTATGGCTTGGTGGTCGAGTTGTGGGAAGTTTTCCCACAACTCTAACTCAAGGACTTAGTCCTAATTAACAGGACTAGGCTTTGTCCGTAACTAAGTCGCGGATCAAGTCCCATATTCATTTGTCTAACTCAGTGTCGACCTTGTTCATTACTGAATGAGTTAATGTTTTCCTGAACTGAACCATTGCACACCCTGTGGACCATATTACCCTTACACATATGGTGAGTCCCCTGGCAATCCAAACAATATCATTGTTTTTGGTAAAAGAATATATATATATATATATATATATATATATATATATATATGTATATATATATATATATATATATATATATTTATATATATATATATATATATATGTATGTATGTGTGTGTGTGTGTGTGTGTGTGTGTGAAGTGAGTATGTTTGTGTCTGTGTCTGTGCTTTGTGTGTAGTCATTTGTGTGTGTGTATATTTTGTGTGCATGTTTGTTTGTGTGTATGTATGTGAGTGCGTGCATTTATGTGGTCTGTGTTTGATAAATATATATATATATATATATATATATATATATATATATATATATATATATATATATATATATATAAAGAGAGAGAGAGAGAGAGAGATGGGAAAAAGAGAGACAGACAGACACAGAGAGAGGGAGAGAAAACACTTCTCCGAATCTTTGTAATTATTCTTTTTCATTTCCATCAGATATTCCAATAGTATATAAACAAAACAATAAAGAAATAAAAAATATCAAGTCCTCTAGAAAGCCAACTCAAAAATTCCCATACTATGGAATATGAGATTCAAGATTACTTTTTAAGGGGACCTTCTGCTGATTTTTCGGCGATTTTCGCCCCTCTTGCCGAAATTGACTTTAATGCAGTTGCAAGTAGTTTCTAGTCCCCCGCTTCTCCCCTGAAAATGTCAAGGCTCGACCGTTATTTTTTAGGTGGTAGCAGCGATTTTTGATGTCGACCGAAATATTATTTTTTTGATGGTACCTTTGAAAATCGGCAATTGTGACGCAATGATTAGAGATAATAAAAATATGAGGTTATTTTCTGAAAGCTTATCAAATTTCACATAAGATGAGACCAACCTTCTTTTTTTCGGAATAATTTCAAAAATCCGGCAAGCGTCCAAAAAACGGCAATGAAGAAATTTTCCATAGAAATAACTAAACATGATATGTTTTTCATATGGTATATTTTCTTATCTTTATGTTTTCATCATACATAGTTACTTTGATCTATGAGCAAAAAATTTCGAAAATGCAAACCTCCCCCCCCCACCCATGGGGGGTAGTTTTGCCAAATATTCAGGATCACCACCAAAATTATATGGAATATTAATTAGGCTAAGACAAACCTCAGGTTAAAATTTTATTCAAATCTATTCATAACTTTTCGAGTTAGAAAAAAAAATTCCTGGATCCAAACCATAGTCCGCATCACCACCAAACTGCAATAAGCTCTAAGTTAGGTTAAAACTCACTTTTGGTTAAAATCTCGTTAAAATGTGTTCATAACTTTTAGAAATATTAGAAAACACAAACTAATAATCAAAAAAACAACAAATAAACAATCAATAAACAAACAAATAAACAAACGATAGTAACAATATAAATAAACAAAAGGTCATGAGGTACACGAAAATTATCTATATGTGCTCATATACCTTATATACATAGTTTCACATCGCCATGTAATTGTTTTTCGACTTTCCACGGGGTCTGAGAGTGAAATTTGGCTACGTGACCCCGTAGAGTTATTCCGCAGATTTAAAAAGACGATTTTCACGGTCCAGGACGGCCCCGTCGCGTGGGGAAAAGTATGTGTTTGGTACCCGTCCGACTGGAGAAAAGTTATTCTTTCGACAAATATTATACGTTGTAAAACCTCATTAGAGCATCAATAATAGGTATATGATAGATAATTATATCAAATACAAGTATTCTGTACATGATTTGTCATGTAAAATGTAAACATAATAAAAAGGAATAAGATCGCATTTTTTAGGTCCTTCATATTTTTACGCATAGCACACGTATAATCGGTCCGATTTTAAAGTATTATGGCTCATTTTGTAGCTGAATAATAGTTCTATTACATACTGCCATGAGGATTTGCAATAGTTTCACGTGGTTCTTGTAAAAGTGACATATGTTTCCAAAATCTCCTATTAGGGTGTTAAAATAGTCACCTTCGGAAAATATTCACCAAGAAAAAAGTAAGGTCAACTTCTCAAAAATGGCTTCTGCATATAATAGTAGAAAGATAGTTCTATTCAAACATGAAATCAGAATGGCTGTATGATTTTCTTTGGATTTTTGAGAAATTTTTAAAAATGGTCAATGTAGGCCTATAGACCCCCATATCACTGCCACCACTCCGCACTATACGTAAGATTTTGAGAAACCGTTACGTGCTGGCAATGTC
>NC_091557.1:39207632-39210132 GCF_042767895.1 Penaeus vannamei
ACACACATAAATCCATGAAAAATTGTATTTTTCTGAATTATTTAAATTTTTCGTTAAAAACAATTACCTGGATCCTACGTCTAAAGATCATTTTGTGGAAATGAGTTTTGTTTACATTGCAGTATTTTCCTCATGCTTAATTATATATATATATATATATATATATATATATATATATATATATATATATATATATGTGTGTGTGTGTGTGTGTGTGTGTGTGTGTGTGTGTGTGTGTGTGTGTGTGTGTGTTTGTGTGTGTATTTATATATTACATTTTTTCTTGAATTTCAGGTTTGCGTTCACCTTGTCTTTACATGAAAATATAAATAAATAAATAAATAAAAATAAGGGGGATGATGCATACGGGACGAAATTATTGTTATTGCAGTTGTTATTATTATCATTCTTTACATTATAATTATCATCATTGGCAGCAGCAGCATTATTATCAACATCATCAGCATCATTATCATCGCTCCTTTTGCTGCTACTATTATTATTACATAGACATACAGCCTTGTATTAAATTTCTGCAAGCGCGTTTAAATTAAGGAAGGTACAAAAAGGAGACTGAAAAATGGGAAAAGACATCTAGCAACAATTCCAAAAATAGCATAAATCCTTTGCAATGTCTCCTTATAAGAGGCAATAAGCTGGTGAAATTTGATTTAGCTGACTTTATTAAGAAGTGGCTCTTGAGAAAATAATTCTTAGGTCTTGACAATGGGAAAAAAAATATATGTATAGAATATCCTCCTGGTTTTGTACTCTCTATATACTCGTTCTCAATACATCCATAATGTATAAGAGAATTTATATAAGGTCATATTACTTTCAAATTATGAATACACTGCTGTATGTACTAAGGAAATTAATTATGTGCAAAGTATTGTTCTTTTACTTGATCTATTGTTTCATTAGGCGTATGTTACTGTAATAAAAGAAAACCAAGAACACACACAGAAATGAAAACAAATTTGTTTCATTTTGTTATATATTTTTTACAGACTTTAACTTATATATATTAAAAAAAAGAGAGAGAAATAAGAATAACGCGATAAAATGAAAAGATAAAAGATAAAGTAAGATAGTCGAAGAGAAGAGAAAAGAGATTCGTAATGGAACTATACTCTGTATTGCAAAATCATTTACTCTTGCTACGAAATCCTTACACAACCTACGCCACCTCGGTTCTCTTTACATTCTAGTATCCATGCGAGGTTCTCATAAAATATGTATACCAGAAATTCGCTTGTATTAGTCATGCATGAAGACAGAATAAACGGATTTCAGGTCATGCTCCCTGGCTGGCAACAGATCCCTTCGTCATCTCAATATTTGTCTTTGGCTCAACAGGCAGACGTCATGCAAGGAAATAGGAAATGAGTGCAAGCGTTGAGTTATTGTGAATGGTGTTTTTAGTTCATGACATTAGGAGTGCATTTAGTTCATGACACTGGGGACAATTGGAGGTCAAAGTGGCAATGATGATGATGTTTTGATGGTGAAAGTGATAATAGGAATCATAATGATAATAATGATAGCGATAACGATGATGAAATTAATTATAATGATGACAAGGATTATAATAATTATATTGACGGTAATTATAATTTTATCATTATCATTATTTCTATTATCATCATTGTTATTGCTAATATCATTACTGATATTTTCTTATATTATCATCATAATAATCATGAAAACGGGAAAGAAAATAGTAATAATAAATAATGATAATGTTAATAACAAAGAATAATGATGACAGCAAAACTATTCACAACGAAAGTCATTGTAAAGATGATTATGATAAATATTTTCTCCGACTACATCACCATTTATTTTATGTATATATATATATATATATATATATATATATATATATATATATATATATATATATTTTTTTTTTTTTTTTTTTTTTTTTTTTTTTTTTTTTCTCTCTCTCTCTCTCTCTCTCTCTCTTTTTTAATTCACTGGTTTATTCTCAGAACAGATATCAGTCTTTTTTTTTTTTTTTTTTTGCTTGAGTTCCCCATCAATTTTATCTCTGCCTCTCCTCTTAATCGCTTTTTTCCTAGATACTTCACTGGTGATTATATATATTAATTTCTCTTTATGGCGAGGGAGAATTTTTCATATATACTCGTTTCCTTTTTTATCATCTTTATTTTTTGTTTTTGTTTTTGTCTATCAGTTCGGTTCTCCATCCTCTCTCTGTCTGTCTGTCTGTCTCTCTCTCTCTTCAAATCTTTTATTTCTAGGAGAACCAGAAATAAAAAGGAAGTAATAAAGCAATCTTCTGATTTTGTTGCAAAAGTTCTCCACGTGTTGGCCAAAGGGTGGACGAATACATTTGATTTTTCTGAATTTTTCGATATTTCTCCATAAATCATCGGTGCTCCCTCAGGCGATCCCTTTAATCGATATGCTTATACGTCGTGAAATAATACCATAAATCTTTGGCAAAAATAACAACATATTTCGGAGTCTGTGC
>NC_091557.1:39220132-39222632 GCF_042767895.1 Penaeus vannamei
CGCTCTCTCTCTCTCTCTCTTTCGTCCCTACTTTCTCTCTCTCTCTCTCTATCTCTCTCTCCATCTCTCTCTCTCTCTCTCTCTCCATCTTTCTCTCTCTCTCCCTCTCCCTCTCTCTCTCTCTTCAATGGCAAATATTCCTAATTATTTTTTTACTGTTGATATATTGTCTAAAATACATATTCCTCACATACCGATTGATAGCAACACATTTCACGGTGAATAATCAACCCGTGCACAGTACGTGTTAATCTGCTTTGGCGTTACAATCCTAGCTGGGAAGTATCCATCACCAATAATTATTCTGGATCATCTTAGTAAATGTTCACATGGGATGCCAATAAACAAGAAATAGCACGATTTTCGGTCAGTGTTCTGAAACGGAGGATTCTTATGACTAAAATGAGGTATTATGGCTCCATATGACCATTTTCTTTCAGAACTTCTGAAGTGGTCGAGGCAAGTTTCGAAAGATAAAAGAGAAAGATTCTTGCCATGGTTGTAGGCTCTGTCATTTAACGATAACACACACACACACACACACACACACACACACACACACACACACACACACACACACACATATATATATATATATATATATATATATAAATATATATATATATATATGTATATATATATATATATATATATATATATTTTTTTTTTGGGGGGGGGGTATAGAGAGGGTTCTGTCTACCTTTTGATTGTTTTTTTTTATTTCTTTTCTTTTCTTTTTCCAAAATACTGTGCTAATTTGCTTTAGAAATACGTTGACATTTCAAGAGGTAGGCGAGGCTTCATGAAATAGTGTTAAAGTGGCAAATACAATACTGTAATGTGACTTTTGTTAGAACTTGGCCTGGTCATAAAGAGTGCAAATTGTGTGGGATTTTTATAAACATATATTTTTTAAATGTCCAGCCACTGCTATCATAATTGCAAATCTTTTCGTGTTTGTTTTTTGTGTTTGTTTTTTTGTTTATACCTTTTACTGTAGTTTCTTTCACATCTCTTTCGTATGCAATATATATCCAATTAACTTTGTTCAAACAATTGGTCTTGGTTATTTAAAAATGCATGAAAAGAATTGTGAAGAAAAATCACGTCCTCTTGAGAACAGGTGACAGTCGGGAAACGAACGAAAATTATGAAGAATAAAGGAAAATGAAAAAAGAAGAACAAGACTCAGAAAGAAGAGAGGAAGAAGAATGCCACTGGGAAAAAGGGAGATATAAGAATACAAGGAATATCAAAATAATACAAAAGAACACAAATAACTATGAAAAAAGGAAGAACCAAGAGCAGGAAGACAGAAGGAATACGAGAGGTACGGGAATAACGAGGAGAAAAAAAAACAAGAATAAGAATCAAAACAGAGGAAGAAACAAGAGTAGGAATGATGAGAGAAGAATATTGATGATAAAGGTAGACGAAGAAACATAAGTAAGAATAGGAATGGAAGGCACTGAATAAAAAAGGGACTGAGAAACAGGGTACAAGAGAGATAATAAAGAGAGAGAAAAGGACACGAGTAAGACAAAGAGACATCAAAATTAGACCCAAAGGAATGTGTTTACGACTTAGAAATATGACAGCTGACCTAGAAGAAATATAACTACTCTGACCATATATTTTCTGAGTTTAATTAATCAAAAACTATTGTGTAATATTTTAATGATTTTAATGTTTATTGCTGCTCCAGTTATAATTCTTTGCTTTGTTGTCATTTTTATTAATAGTAGTACTAGTAGTAGTAGCAGTAGTAGCAGTTGATAGTAGTGCCAGTAATATTATTAATATCGTAATCATCATCACCCCTATCATCATATTGTTATAATATCATCAATATTATCATTATTATCATTTCTGCTATCATTATCATTATTGTCATTATTATTGTTGTTTTAGCATTACTTTAATATAATTTTTATTCTCATCGTGATTATAATGTTCATGTTTTTTTTATTGTTTTTCTTTTTCCCATTTTTATCACTTTCATTATTATCAGTATTGTCATAATTCTGAAGTAAATATTCTTCTTATTATTACTAATACTAATCTTCTTTTTCTTATTATTGCTATTGTGATTACGTCTACTACGACTGTAATTATTATTATCATTATCATTATTATTATTATTGTTATTATTATTATTATTATTATTATTATTATTATTATTATTATTATTATTATTATTATTATTATTATCATTACGTTATTATTATTGTTATCATTATTGTTTTTATTATAATTATCATTATTGTTTTTATTATAATTACCATCATCATTATTATTATCAGTACTATTTTGATTACTATGTTATTATTATTATCGTTATGATTATGATGATTATCATCAATTATTATCCTTTTTATTTATGTTATTATTATTGTTACTGTTCTTATCATAATTACTTTCATAATTATTATTATTAATAATATTATCACCGATGTTACCATTATCATAGATATTGCCATTACCATTATCATTATCATTA
>NC_091557.1:39300132-39305132 GCF_042767895.1 Penaeus vannamei
TTATTATCATTTTATCATTATTGGTATTACTATTATTATTATCATCATTATTATTGTGCATTAATACTATTATTAATTCCATTATTGTTATCTGTTATCATTCTTCTTTTTCGCGATTATCATCATAATTGTCAATAATATGATTAATATTATTGTTATTAACATTATCATCATCATTATTAATTTCATCATCATTATTATTATTATGATAATTATGATCATTATCATTAATATTCTTTTTTTTATTGATGATTTCAATATCATTATTGATATAATTCTACACCTTATCAGTACCATCAGTATCGTCATCATTGATATACCACGTATTACTGTTATTATTGATATTATCATCAATAGAATATATAGTTGGGTCAAAGGTTTGGAGTATTTTTGCAATGCGCTTTCTCCACCTCACGTTTCCCTCTTATTTTCTATTAACATTCTAAAACTGAGAAAAGCACTTATGAAAATTCCTTAACCGAGCAAAAAAAGAAAGAAAGAAAAAAAAAAGTGCAAATTTTAAGCGAAAGAACTGTGGGTTATTTTTGCGTTTACTTAATCTGATCTGAATTAAGAGTGATCCATTGTTCTTCCATTGTGTAGGATGGCTTATAAGTTCAAAAGAATGAGAGATATTCTCCAACAATGTGATTATTCAGAAATAAATGGATGGATGGATATATAGATAGGTAAAGATACAGATAAACAGGAAGATATGTAGATAAGGAGACAGATACACCGACAGACAGACAGATAGATAAATAGACAGATAGACAGAAAGATAAGTAGATAGAGAGACAGATAGATAGATAGATAGACACACATGCAGATTAATAGAAAGATACTCAGATTTATAGATACATACTTGGATAAATAGTTTGGTAGATAGAGAGATAGATTGGTTGACAGAAAAATAGATGTATAAATAAATAGATAGATTGGTGGGTAGATAGAGAAGCAAATAGAGAGACAGATAGATATAGATTGTAGGTGTAGATGTATATATATATATATATATATATATATATATATATATATATATATATATATATCAACATAGATATGTGTATGCATATGAATATATACAGATACATACACACACACACACATGCACACACACACACACACACACACACACTCACACACACACACACACCCTCATTTATATATATGTGTGTGTGTGTGTGTGTGCATGTGTGTGTGTTTTTATTTGTGTGTGCGTGCGCATGTGTGTGTGTTATTGTTTGTGAGTGCGCGCGCGTAAATAAACATACAGAAATACCTACACCCCACATACAGTCAACCGCTCAACAGACGTCATACATGCAAAGCAATTTTTCCTAAATCCCAAAAAAGGAAAACGAAGCCAGATTAACAAGCCGATCAATACGCTACACGTGATTGACCCAATGAAACCAGAGATGAGTCATTAGTATGATTTATCAGTGAATGCGTATTAGCTACACAATTATCGGCATGAGCGATACGAGAGATAAGCTTTATCATTGTTGTTCATTAGCGATTAATTTCCCGGACGAAACTGTAATCCTTACAGGGTGGGGATATTTGTGTGTATATAGTGGGGGGGGGGGTGCTTCTCTCTCCCACACTGTCTGTTTGGTCTTTTTTTTTCTACTATTTTGCACTTTTTTTCTTATTCTAGTGGTTCGTATCTCTGTTTTTTTTCATTCGCTCTTTTTGTTCTTCCGTGTTTCACAATTTTTACCCTTTCCCTTCCCTATTCAATTCATGTCATTCTTTACTCTAATTTTAATCCATCTCCCTTCTTATCTCCTCCTCCCTCCTCCCCTCTCCTTCCTCCCTCCCCTATCTGCCTCCCCTCTGATTATTCACTCCCTTTTTCTCTTCTCCCATTGTACCTCCAAGTCACTTTCCTTTCTGCCTTCTCCTTCCCTCTACTCCATTTTTCACCCTTCTCCCCTACTGACCCCTAAAGCCTTTCTCTTATCTTCCTCCCCCTCTTTCTTTCCACTACAACCTACCCCATTTCCCACTGTCCCCTAAGGTATCTCTTGCTTAACCAGCTTCCCCCTTCTCTTAATGTTTTCACCTTGCTTTCTCTCTCTCTTTTCCCCCTGTTCCCTGTCTCTCACTGAGGGCTTATCTTAATTCTCTCTGTACCTCTTTTCTCTCCTTTCCCATCCCCCGTCTCCCCTTCCCTCTCTGGACCTCCTCTTTCTCTAACGCCCCTCCCTCTCCCCCCCCCCCACTCTTCTGAGCCTCCAACCTATCTCATTCTCCTCCTCCCTCTTCAACCCCCTCTCCCTCAACCAGTGTACCTGTGGCATATCATACCTTTCCCTTCCCTCTCTCCTATTCCACTGTAGCTCCTGATCATCTTCCTTTCCCTCTTCCTCTATCTCTCTCTTTCCCCTATCCTGCTGTAGCTCCAGACCATCTCCCTTTCTACCTTCCTTTCCCTCTTCTTCTATCTCTCTCTCTCCCCTATCTTACTGTACCTCGAGACCATCTTCCTTTCCTATCTTCCCTCCTCCTTCTTCCCTTCCCTCTCTTTCTACTGTCCTACTGTAGCTCCAGACTCTCTTCCTTTTTACCTTTCTTTCCCTCTTCCCTTCTCTCTCTTTCCCCTATCCTACTGTACCTCCAGACCATCTTCCTTTCCTATCTTCTCTTCTCCCTCTTCTTCTATCCCTCTCCAGGCCATCTTCCTTTCTAACTTTCTTTCCCTCTGCCTTTCTCTCTCTTTCCCCTATCATCCTGTACCTCCAGACCATCTTCCTTTCCTATCTTCTCTTCTCCCTCTTCCCTTCTCTCTCTCTCCCCTGTCCTACTGTCCCTCCGGACCATCTTCCTTTCCTATCTTCTCTCCTCCCTCTTCTTCTCTCTCTCTCTCCCCCCTATCCTACTTTACCTCCAGACCATCTCCCTTTCTACCTTCCTTTCCCTCTTCTTCTATCTCTCCCTCCCCCCTATCTTACTGTACCTCCAGACCATCTTCCTTTCCCTCGTCCTCTGTTTCTCTCTCTCCACTATCCTACTGTACCTCCAGAGCATCTCCCTTTCTACCTCCCTTTCCCTCTTCCTCTGCTTCTCTCTCTCCCCTATCTTACTGTACATCCAGACCATCTTCCTTTCCTATCTTCTCTCCTTCCTCTCTCCCTTCTCTCTCTTTCCCCTGTCCTACTTTACCTCCAGACCACCTTCCTTTCTATCTTCCATTCCTTCCTCCTATCTCTCTCTCTCTCCCCTATCTTGCTGTACCTCCAGACCATCTTCCTTTCCTATCTTCTCTCCTCCCTCTCTCCCTTCCCTCCCTCCCAAGTCAGCGCCTCCCCCAACGAAGAATAATAACACATGCATATTTCACGACGATTGCAGGCTGATGACTGTAAGCTGATGGCAACCGGACCGTAAAGAACTTCGTAATGTGTTCATTTCGTGTCCTGGAACACTCCAAGGTGGAAAGAGATGGATTAAAACGGAGGAAAAGAGCGAGGGAGACAGAGATAAGAAAAAAAAGGCTGTGCTTCTTTGTTGATTCCTTTATTCTATACGTGCGGGGAATACTTAATTTTTCTTTATCTGTCTTTTTTTTTTTATTTTTTTTTTTATTATTATTTTTTTATTCGTGTCTCCCATTTATCTTATTTCCTTTACCTGAGCCTTCCCTTTCTTTTTTTCGCCCCCCTCTCTCTCTACCTACCTACCTACCTATCTATCTATCAATCTCGCTTTCTTTCTCTCTCTCTCTCTCTTTCTCTCTTTCTCTCTCTCTCTCTCTCTCTCTCTCTCTCTCTCTCTCTCTCTCTCTCTCTCTCTCTCTCTCTCTCTCTCTCTCTCTCTCTCTCTCTCTCTCTCTCTCTCTCTCTTTCTCTATCTCTCTCTTTTTTTCTCTCTCTCCCTGTTACTCTCTCTCTCTCTGTTACTCTCTCTCTCTCTCTTTCTCTTACTATCTCTATCTTTCTTTATGTCTGGATCTTTATCATCCTGTACGCCTTGGTAATTATAAAAAAAGCAACAATCAAGACAAAAACAAATCTCAACAACAGTCACAAATAAAATAATTCTGATGATAATTGTGACAATAATTAGCATGATAATGATAATAGCAATAATAGTAATACTGATAATGATATCATTATCAATAATAATAATAGCAATAATTATAATAATAATGATAAAAGAATATCATAAGGATAATGATGGTAGTAATAATGATCCTGATGATAATGATAATCATTTGATTTCAATAATGATAATCAAATTATTTCAATAATGATAATGAAATTGATAATAATTATCAAAAAGATATATAATGATAATCATGATAAAGAAATAAGGATTAAAAAATACTATAAAATTGATAACAGGAATAACAATAATGATGATAATAATAATGGTAACTATCAAACTGAATGTTGATAATGATAACAGGAATTATGAAAAGTTAGTATAATTATTTCAGAACTGTAAATGATAAAGATGATAATAAAAACAATAATAATGACAATAACGATAATGATAATAATAGTGATATTGATGAAAACAACAGCAATAATAATAATGATAATGATAAAAATCATAATGATAATACTGATAATAATAAAAAAAATATGATGATAATAACAATAACAATAGGGAAAATTGATGATAATGATGCTAATACTAATGATCATAATGATAATAATGATAATGATAATAGTAACGATAATGATAATAATGAAAATAATAATCAAACCAATAACAATAATGATGATAATGACAATAACAATAACAAAATTATAATGATACAACTACTATTACTTCTAATGATAATAATCATGATAATGATAAATCTAATAATAAAAAATGATAATGGTAAGAATAATAATGATAATAATGATAATAATAATAATGATAATAATGATAATAATAATAATAATGATAGTAATAATGATACTGTTACTATCATTGTGTTAATAATGATAATAATAATAATACAATTATTACAATTATAATTTCTTATCATTATTACTATT
>NC_091557.1:39377632-39382632 GCF_042767895.1 Penaeus vannamei
CATCACTATCCGTCAGAAACCTTCGTCATCACTATCCGTCAGAAACCTTCGTCACCACTATCAGTCAGAAACCTTCGTCATCACTATCCGTCAGAAACCTTCGTCATCACTATCAGTCAGAAACCTTCGTCACCACTATCAGTCAGAAACCTTCGTCATCACTATCAGTCAGAAACCTTCGTCATCACTATTCGTCAGAAACCTTCGTCATCACTATCCGTCAGAAACCTTCGTCATCACTATCAGTCAGAAACCTTCGTCACCACTATCAGTCAGAAACCTTCGTCATCACTATCAGTCAGAAACCTTCGTCATCACTATTCGTCAGAAACCTTCGTCATCACTATCCGTCAGAAACCTACGTCATCACTATCAGTCAGAAACCTTCGTCATCACTATCCGTCAGAAACCTTCGTCACCACTATCAGTCAGAAACCTTCGTCATCACTATCCGTCAGAAACCTTCGTCACCACTATCAGTCAGAAACCTTCGTCACCACTATCAGTCAGAAACCTTCGTCACCACTATCAGTCAGAAACCTTCGTCATCACTATCCGTCAGAAACCTTCGTCACCACTATCAGTCAGAAACCTTCGCCACCACTATCAGTCAGAAACCTTCGTCATCACTATCCGTCAGAAACCTTCGTCACCACTATCAGTCAGAAACCTTCGTCACCACTATCAGTCAGAAACCTTCGTCACCACTATCAGTCAGAAACCTTCGTCATCACTATCCGTCAGAAACCTTCGTCACCACTATCAGTCAGAAACCTTCGTCATCACTATCCATCAGAAACCTTCGTCATCACTATCCGTCAGAAACCTTCGTCGTCACTATCCGTCAGAAACCTTCGTCACCACTATCAGTCAGAAACCTTCGTCACCACTATCCGTCAGAAACCTTCGTCATCACTATCAGTCAGAAACCTTCGTCACCACTATCAGTCAGAAACCTTCGTCATCACTATCCGTCAGAAACCTTCGTCACCACTATCAGTCAGAAACCTTCGTCATCACTATCCGTAAGAAACCTTCGTCACCACTATCAGTCAGAAACCTTCGTCACCACTATCAGTCAGAAACTTTCGTCATCACTATCCGTCAGAAACCTTCGTCATCACTATCCGTCAGAAACCTTCGTCACCACTATCAGTCAGAAACCTTCGTCATCACTATCCGTCAGAAACCGTCGTCACCACTATCAGTCAGAAACCTTCGTCATCACTATCCGTCAGAAACCATCGTCATCACTATCCGTCAGAAACCTTCGTCACCACTATCCGTCAGAAACCGTCGTCACCACTATCAGTCAGAAACCTTCGTCATCACTATCCGTCAGAAAACTTCGTCATCACTATCCGTCAGAAACCTTCATCACTATCCGTCAGAAACCTTCGTCACCACTATCAGTCAGAAACCTTCGTCACCACTATCAGTCAGAAACCTTCGTCATCACTATCCGTCAGAAACCTTCGTCATCACTATCCGTCAGAAACCTTCGTCACCACTATCAGTCAGAAACCTTCGTCACCACTATCAGTCAGAAACCTTCGTCATCACTATCCGTCAGAAACCTTCGTCATCACTATCCGTCAGAAACCTTCATCACTATCCGTCAGAAACCTTCGTCACCACTATCCGTCAGAAACCTTCGTCATCACTATCAGTCAGAAACCTTCGTCATCACTATCCGTCAGAAACCTTCGTCATCACTATCCGTCAGAAACCGTCGTCACCACTATCAGTCAGAAACCTTCGTCATCACTATCCGTCAGAAAACTTCGTCATCACTATCCGTCAGAAACCTTCATCACTATCCGTCAGAAACCTTCGTCACCACTATCCGTCAGAAACCTTCGTCACCACTATCAGTCAGAAACCTTCGTCATCACTATCCGTCAGAAACCTTCGTCATCACTATCAGTCAGAAACCTTCGTCACCACTATCAGTCAGAAACCTTCGTCACCACTATCAGTCAGAAACCTTCGTCATCACTATCCGTCAGAAACCTTCGTCATCACTATCCGTCAGAAACCTTCGTCACCACTATCCGTCAGAAACCTTCGTCACCACTATCAGTCAGAAACCTTCGTCATCACTATCCGTCAGAAACCTTCGTCATCACTATCCGTCAGAAACCTTCGTCATCACTATCCGTCGGAAACCTTCGTCACCACTATCAGTCAGAAACCTTCGCCACCACTATCAGTCAGAAACCTTCGTTATCACTATCCGTCAGAAACCTTCGTCATCACTATCAGTCAGAAACCTTCGTCACCACTATCAGTCAGAAACCTTCGTCATCACTATCAGTCAGAAACCTTCGTCATCACTATCCGTCAGAAACCTTCGTCACCACTATCAGTCAGAAACCTTCGTCACCACTATCCGTCAGAAACCTTCGTCACCACTATCAGTCAGAAACCTTCGTCATCACTATCCGTCAGAAACCTTCGTCATCACTATCAGTCAGAAACCTTCGTCACCACTATCAGTCAGAAACCTTCGTCATCACTATCCGTCAGAAACCTTCGTCACCACTATCAGTCAGAAACCTTCGTCACCACTATCAGTCAGAAACCTTCGTCATCACTATCCGTCAGAAACCTTCGTCACCACTATCCGTCAGAAACCTTCGTCATCACTATCAGTCAGAAACCTTCGTCATCACTATCCGTCAGAAACCTTCGTCATCACTATCCGTCAGAAACCTTCGTCATCACTATCCGTCAGAAACCTTCGTCATCACTATCCGTCAGAAACCTTCGTCATCACTATCCGTCAGAAACCTTCGTCACCACTATCAGTCAGAAACCTTCGTCACCACTATCAGTCAGAAACTTTCGTCATCACTATCCGTCAGAAACCTTCGTCACCACTATCAGTCAGAAACCTTCGTCACCACTATCAGTCAGAAACTTTCGTCATCACTATCCGTCAGAAACTTTCGTCACCACTATCAGTCAGAAACCTTCGTCACCACTATCAGTCAGAAACTTTCGTCATCACTATCCGTCAGAAACCTTCGTCACCACTATCAGTCAGAAACCTTCGTCACCACTATCAGTCAGAAACTTTCGTCATCACTATCCGTCAGAAACCTTCGTCACCACTATCAGTCAGAAACCTTCGTCACCACTATGTCAGAAACTTTCGTCATCACTATCCGTCAGAAACCTTCGTCACCACTATCCGTCAGAAACCTTCGTCATCACTATCAGTCAGAAACCTTCGTCATCACTATCCGTCAGAAACCTTCGTCACCACTATCAGTCAGAAACCTTCGTCATCACTATCCGTCAGAAACCTTCGTCACCACTATCAGTCAGAAACCTTCGTCACCACTATCAGTCGGAAACCTTCGTCATCACTATCCGTCAGAAACCTTCGTCACCACTATCAGTCAGAAACTTTAGTCATCACTATCAGTCAGAAACTTTAGTCATCACTATCAGTCAGAAACTTTAGTCATCACTATCAGTCAGAAACCTTCGTCATCACTATCCGTCAGAAACTTTAGTCATCACTATCAGTCAGAAACTTTAGTCATCACTATCCGTCAGAAACTTCAGTCATCACTATCAGTCAGAAACGTTAGTCATCACTATCAGTCAGAAACTTTAGTCATCACTATCAGTCATAAACTTTAGTCATCACTATCAGTCAGAAACTTTCATCACTATCAGTCAGAAGCTTTAGTCATCACTATCAGTCAGAAACTTTCGTCTACAAACCAAAAATTCCAGAAAATAAATTAACTTAGGCCATAACGGAACCCTCAATCGTGTATTAAAAAAGATAGCCTCTGACCCAACACCATGTAAACGCGGCTAGTTCTAATTCATGTTCATATAATACATTTTCTCTCTCTCTCTCTCTCTCTCTCTCTCTCTCTCTCTCCCTCTCTCTCTCTCTCTCTCTCTCTCTCTCTCTCTCTCTCTCTTTTCTCACAAACGCCATGATAGGGCAACGAAGCTCAATTATCTTTATCCCATATAATCGGACCTCAAGCGTATATCTGCATCTCATTTGCATATACATTGCACTCAGTCTTAGGCCTTTCACGGAGACCTTTATTGTTCCAAGTGGCAGTGAACAGTGCCGTGATGTAGTGCACTAACTACAGTGTTTGTGGTGAAGTAGGACGTGTTGGTAAGTGGAGAGGAGGAGAAAAGGGTAAGAGAGGAGGGGAAAGAGAAAGGGAAAAAAGAAGAAAAAGAACAAGAAGGGGAAGAGGATGAAAATAGAAAAGAGGGGAAGGAGAAAGAGTAAAAACAAAACGAGGAGGATGAGAAAAGAGAGAAAAGGAAAAAGAACAAGAGTATGAGCAAAAAGAGGAGGACCAAGAGAAAAAGAAAGAGAAGAAAGAGAAAAGGAAAAAGATCAAGTGCAAGAACAGAAAGAGGAGGATCAGGAAAAAAAATAAGAAAAAGAGAGGAAAGAGAAAGGGAAAAAGAACATGAGTAAGAACAAGAGGAGGATGAAGAAAAAGAAAAAGAGGGAAAGGAGAAAAGGAAAAAAGAACAAGAGTGAAAGCAAGAAAAGGAGGATGAGGAAAAAGAAGAGGGAAAGAAAATATGAGAAAGAACAAGAATAAAGTTCAAGAAGAGGATGGGGGAAGGAAGAGGAAATAGAAGAAGAAAAAAATAAAAAATGAAGAATTGGAAAATTAGTCGACGAAATAGAAGAATAAGAAGGAAGAGGAAACGAAGACGCAGAAAGAAAGAAGAGGGGCGATAAAGAAGGCAACAAGAAAGAGGAAAGATAAAGGAAGGATGGAGAAGGGTGACCAACAACGAGATGAATAGAGTGGAATAGAGTGGCTTGGTCTTGCTTCGTTAACTCCATCGTTATAATACCGAGAGTCTACAACGCGGAAGATCTTGTGCCTTTCTAGATATATTATCATGTCCATCATCATTAATAGCATTGTTATTATTCATATCGGCATTATTATTTTCATAATGAATTTGCTAGTCTTCGCCCGCGTTATCAT
>NC_091557.1:39407632-39410132 GCF_042767895.1 Penaeus vannamei
TGAAGTCTAGCAACGATAAAAAACAGCTGTAAATAATATCCATTCACATTATATACTTACACATACACATGGAAAAATAAATGCACAAGCATATGAGAGATAAATGTAATTTTCTTAGTATGGTTTAATATCTCTTTCGTTTTGTATTAACTAAAAACAATCTATCCTAAATTAAAAACTATCCTATACATTTACATGTTTTTTTCTTGATCATGTATTTGTATGTGATCACTGTATCCAGGAATAGTGACAAATCCCTATACTTTCAATCTGCTATTTACCGTTGTATGTTTCTCGGTAAGACTTATTTCTTAAGTACAGAGCATTTTCAACTGCTCAGTAAGCCTATTTAGCATTTTGTAGAATAACCAGTATTTCTTCTGACATCCACACAGTGAACTTCTGCCGTCTTTAGCAGGAAGGCAAGCGAGTACACTATATCTGTCCCCTTTCTTTCTCTGTGTATTTCACTTCGCCTTTATCTCTTTCGTTAGTTTCTAAAGATCTTTATCTCCTACCCGTTTTCTTTTGGATCTCTTTCTCTAACTCTTTCCTCCTTTACTTACTTCCCTTTCTCCCTCTGTTCCTTTCTACCACTTACTCTTTCTATTTTATCCCTCCTTCTCTCACTAGCTCCCTCTATCCTTCTCTTCCTTTCTCCTCCCTTCTCCTTCTCATTTTCTCCTTCCTTTCCTCTCTCCCAATCTCCCTAGTTTCCTCCTTCCTTCTCTTCCTTTCTCCTCCCTTTTTCTCCTTTTCTCCTTCTTCTCCTCTCTTCCAATCTCCCTAGTTTCCTCCTTCCTTCTCTCCCCAGCTCCCTCCCTCTTTCCATGCTCCCATCCTCCCTTTCTCATTTGTTCCTTCCCTCCGTCTTTCCATAGCCCCCTCCCTCCATTCCCCCTTACCTTCCTCCCTCTCTCTCTCTCTCTCATCTTCCCTTCCTCTCTCCTCCCGCCTTTCAACTCTCTTGCGGACACCCACACAGCACGCTCTCTCTTCTCTTCCCTTCCATCTATATTCTCCCTCCCCCACTCGCAGTCCTAATACAAAACTGTCACGACCATCCGCTCCCTGTCTCCTCGTTTCCTCACCCATCACACGTGCAGTGGGCGTGCAACGGTTTCCTTGCTTGCTTCATAATCTGACCTCGCGAGCATTTGCATCAGATTTGCATTTACATTATTCTGTCGCTTGTTCATCCATCCAATGCGCAAAAAAGGAAAGAAAAAAAATAACAAACTGACGATTAAGGTCTTCAATCCTGGAAGTGGTAATATGCTTCGCTGAGACTTCTTGTGTTGTACTCGGGAGTCTTCCGCTTTTCATCAGTCTGTTTGGTTAATATATTGTTACTATTCTGTTTATTCATTAATTTCAGATTTACGTTTTCAGTCCTCACCTTGTTCATCTTATTGTTGTCATTAGGTTTTGGTTCTTTTATTCTGCGGTATTAACAACATTTATGGTTATAATCAGATATTTTACTTTTACTATAACAATTATTACCATTACTATTGTTCCTGGATGGGTACTGCTTAGCTTAGTGTTAATTACTCGAGGTTCCTCCAGATTGATTGTGACTACCCTCTTGATCCACTTTGAAAGCCCTTATCAGTCCTGTGTTTCACTTGGAAAAATCAGGCAGAAATGTGCTTGCGTGATTGACGTGGTCATCTCTAATGCTTCTCTGGTTCCAGGAATCTGACAGACTCTGTAGCACTGTAGGAGTCTTGCAAAGATGTGTGTGATGTGGTTTAACTAAGGAGAAAAAGGGACTCCAATTCAGACACGGCTTTGAAGGCGGTTTGCCACGTCCTCCATGACCTGCTGAGGGGCGTAGGTCATCGTTCTCTGGAGAGGGATCGCAATCAAAAGAGCTCAGCAAACTCGGCATAATGCTCACATATGTTTTTACGAGATGTACGAGAAACAACACATTATGGTATCAGAGACCAGAGCAGTCAGTATTAGCTCCCAACAATTCTACAGCATGATTTATCATTGCACTTCCAATACATTATAGAGCGCTTATTGTGAGTTGGCTGTGGGATGCTTGTAGTTTACATGTACCTCATAAAGACATGATTTGATGCATTATGAATCACTCTGGGAGATCCCAATGTGGGGTAAGGAACCAACTCTTTACAGCAATGCATGGACTAAATAGGTTGATCAGCCAAAATGTCGTGAGAAAGTGGGAAGTGGCTACGCACCTCCCTGGCTGCTTCCTGGGAAAGGCCTTAGTTACTGGAAATAAAGGATTGATGTGTTCGCTCCCCAATGACTGATTGGTAATTGCCATTGACCTTTTACTTTAAACGAAAAATTCTTGTCAGATATAATTATAACTATTTCTTAGACGAAGAATGACATTAAACCAATATCAATCACACGAGCAAAAGTGAAACACGTACAAATTCTCGGTGTGCCAAAGTTAATCGTTACTGCATATTATCTTTACTTTTATTGATAATTTTATTGCAGGGTCTCTCGCGTTTAT
>NC_091557.1:39415132-39417632 GCF_042767895.1 Penaeus vannamei
AAAAAGGAGTGTGTATGTGGGGGGGGAGGGGGAATTATAATAAAACGAAATAAAATACGAATAAAAGAGTACGGGAGTAAAAAAGAAGGAGGGGGGAAACAACAACAAAAAAAAAGAAAAGAAAAAAGAAAATATGAATAATAAAGGAAACAGTAAGAAAAAAATCAATGGACAAAAAATAAATATCGAAAGAAAAAAATATAGCTAAGAAAAAGCGCAAAAAAACAAAGAAAAAAGAAAGAACGATAGACTTTTAAAAAGAGTAAAAAGAAGAGAAAGAAGAGCCAAGTGTAGAAACAAACCGAGGAAACAAAAGAAAGAATAGATCATAAAATAAAAATAAAAAAATAAAACCAAAACAAAGGACAGGGAAGAAACCGATAGAAAAAAACAGCTAATTACAAAAGTACTCAACAGAAAACAAGGATAAAGAAAAGAGCCAACAAAAGGAGCAAGAAGCAGAAAACAAGAACGTAAGAAGCGTAAGACAAAAGGACTAGGAAGGGATCTAGCCAATGGAAAATGAACTAGAAAAAAAGAAGAAAAACAAGCAAAATATTAGAGAAATAGCATAAAAAAAAAGCTGGAAGATAACGTACAGACGAAAGGAGCAATGACCAGAAACAACAATAAAAAAAATAAAATAAAAATATATGAACAAAGAAATGACAAGAAAAGAAAAAAAATATCACAACAACAACAACAAAACAGCGAAACCCTAAACCTCGGACTTGCAGCGGTCCACGCTTCGTGACAAATGCTCCTGGCGTCTGTCTGCTTTTCGAGTAAATATTGACCCAAGGCAAAAGTTATCGCTCTACCAACTTTCGAAATGTTTTAAAAGCTTGAGTGATTACGCGAGGCTTTTACGCGAAAAAATTATGGCATATGATTACCTTTGGGAAGGGACTCTTTTTCGATAGTTTATGGAATTGATCATAGAGCCATCGCAATGGACCCCGTGTTTGACCACTGCGATTTCAGTTATTGATGCTGTTGCGCTTGTTATCATAGCCTTTGAATATTCACAAAGTTCAGGGGGATTTCACCAAGCGATGCGTATTCATAATATCATATTAAACTATTATTGCTACAACAATGTTTGATTTTTCGACAGTTTTCGTTCTTTTGGTCATATGGTATAGTTAACATACTAGATCACATTTGACCATTGTGGCATCAATATCAATAATGTTATCGTAATTTTTTTGCATTTATTAAAGCTTGTGTGAATAAGAGACGATGCTTAACCATGAAAAGACAATTATCATCATCGTCATCATCATCATAATCCTCGTTATCTTTATCATTATCATTACGACGATTTTCATTATAAACAATATCATTGTCATTATCATTATTATTCGATGATTATCATAATTATTTGATGATTATCATAATTATTATGATTGTTATTATCCTTATCGTTGTTATTTATTATCACTGTTATTGTTATGATGATAATAATGATGATGATGATTGTTATTATTATTATTGTTATAAGTAGTAGTAGCAGTAATAGTAGTAGTAGTAGTAGTAGTAATAGTATCATCATTATTATTATTATATTGCTATCCTCCTCCTCCTCATCATCATCATACCAATAAACATAACAATAATAATATTGATGATAACAATGCTAACAGTAATAATATTAATAATGGAAATGAAGATAATAATCAGCACAATGATGATAAAGATAATGATAATGATTTATATTAATAATAATACGAAGAAGAATCACTGTTAATATCATTACCATTGTTATCATTGTTATTTTGATGGACTCAATTGTCTTGTCATCATTTTTATTAAAATTATTACTATTGCTCTCATTTTCATCACCATTGTTGATAGTGATGTTGTTTCTGTTGTTGTTCCCCGTTTTTAATCATTATTACAGGATTGTTATTATTGTTGTTCTTATTGTTGTTATCATTATCATCACCATGGTTATTTTCATCGGCATTACCAGGATTAGCATTATGATAATATTTCTCTCTCCCTTGTTATACCTTTTACGGTGATAATGATATTGACGATTATTATCATTTAACTCCGCTGTCTGTGAGTTATAATCAAGCACGATCAATCAAGAATATATATTGTGTAATTATATTTTCTGTATGTAGATAAATGCAAAATAGATATACAGATTATACATATGATTGCTATGTATTCAGGTATACATACGTAAACGTGTACATACGTAATACATACATATCCACACTTATATACACAGTCAGATAGATGGAAAGATAAATAAATAGACAGACAAGTTTAGATATTGATACATGTATAATGTAAACGTCTTATTATCCTTTGGTATATATTGTAAGGGTATATATCGCAACAGGAAATGGTACACGACAGTCCATTAGTGATGGTAATCATTATACCGAGGCAGACTTAATGCATTTCTGCAACTGTGAGTGTTATGCTGACAGAGATATATACGTTGCATACATAGACGTGTCAGCGTGCCAATGTGTGACCCCGA
>NC_091557.1:39452632-39455132 GCF_042767895.1 Penaeus vannamei
TATTGAATTCTATCCTGAAAGATTTATCCTATGTTGCGATTTGACTCAAATGTTTGTTTCAATTTTGGTAACCGAGCAATGAGTGGCTTTATGCAATCACAATTTGGGTAATGGAATTTAATATCTGAGGATTATTTTTTTCTCCTCACAGTCACTATTTCTACTTACCCTAACCCCTTTGTTATTTTATCCCTCTAAAGGTTTGGTATAACGGTACCACCCGAGCAATTCACTTTCTGTACTCCGAGATATGCATTTGCTAAAACTGATTTCACTTCACCGAGAAACAACAACAACAACAACAACTTCAACAAAACGTACTCTAACTTTCTCTTATATTCATTTTACCAGAATAAGAATTGCAGCAGTGAGTGTAGTCACCATTTTTATATTATAATAACAAAGAAAAATGTCACATTGATATAGATAATTAAAAAAATGAATAACCATATATTCATGAGGAACATTGAGTAACGATCCACCAACATTCAGTGCAAATTAACGAATGGATATGTGCTCAGTTCAGAATTACATGAGGTGAAGTATTTAGGGAAAAAATATCGTAGAGAGAGGGAGAGGGAGATGGATAAGAAGAGAGAGAGAGGGAGAGAGAGAGAGGGACAGAGAGAGAGAGAGAGAGAGAGAGAGAGAGAGAGAGAGAGAGAGAGAGAGAGAGAGAGAGAGAGAGAGAGAGAGAGAGCATTTGAGCATCAATGTGGATATCTTTGAAGCATTAGTTGATCTGATAAATTTAATTGAGCAATTACTAACTTTTCATTATCAAGATTTTCTGGACATGATAATCCCCCTCTATGTGTGATATAACAGTCTAATGAAGAATTTGTATAATAATACAAAATATTACTTATTTTCCAACATAATGCATTTCATTAAAGACAAGAAATGGTTAATGTTTTACCAAACTAAATATGTTTTAAATTTGTGCCATATACCTGCTGACCTTTATTATGTACTTCTGTCTTTATCGAGAGATGTGGTATTTTTCCCTGTCAAGAACTTTTCATAGTGTATACCAGATATCAGTATAAACAATCAAGAATGAATTGATTTTATTAATATTACTTGTTTATGCAGTAGCAGTATACAAGGAGACCAGTATGCAATAAAATAAGTGTTACTCCCTTTTTCCGTTCGTCAAAAAGTTCGCATATAAATATATACTCGTTATATTTTTAATGTTTATGTTTTATGCATATGCAATAATGTCCGGGTCGCTTTTTCACACCCAAAAGGTTTACACGCACAAACACACAGCTATCATTTCAGGCGTATCACGGGGAGCGAAAGGCTTCATGTTTCCAATCGAAAAATATGGATTCATGATTGGCCAATCAGGTTTCCAAACGCCAGAATATCAGCATGACCGGTAAAGATGATTTCATACCTCTGCGTGTATCCATGCCTTATTTCCATGTACGTAGTGAGATGGAAAACAAGGAATATTCAATTTGGCTTTGCGTGGAAGGGAAAGCCTTAAAACCATTTGATTCTGAGGAGGAAAACTTAGAGACATAGCTTGCACTGCCGACGGTGATTTTACAGTGAATCTATTTATTAGCTCTGCAACCACCTTACAAAACCCTATATCAGTTCCTCGATAAAGTCTACATTTCTTCTTTTTTGTGATATTCAACTGAAGTCCCTGAAAGTAACTAGAACTTTGTCATGTCAAGCATATAATACCTGTAGTTCATTTATTTATTTACTGCATGTCTTTTCATGTTACTTTGATAATAATATTACACTAATGCAATGGGAATTGTATAAACAAAACACATCACATTTCTGTTAGTTATATAAAAAAAAACGTAACCAATAAACGGACAATAAAATATGATATATTCAGGCTTTATTGAAAAGAAAATTATATACAGAGTAACTGCACGGAAACGAAATTAATATTGTAACAGACAGAACTTATTCCTAGACTAAAAGGAGCAAGGTTCGTGATATTTAATTTGTAAAAGTATGAAATAAGATTAGGGTTTCGTATGCTATCCTCTTAGCACATTCTTATTAATGTAAATGTATTATATGAAACAGGATATAACACAGGTGCGTGTGTGTGTGTGGGATTGTGTGTGTGCGTGATTGCGTGTGTGTGTGTGTGTGTGTGTGTGTGTGATTGTGTGTGTGTGTGATTGTGTGTGTGTGTGATTGTGTGTGTGTGCGTGCGTGTGTGCGTGTCTGTGTGATTGTGTGCACATGTATTTGTGTGTGTGATTGTGTGTGTGATTGTGACTGTGTGTGTGTGTGTGTGTTTGATTGTGTGTGTGTGATTGTGTGTGCGTGTGATTGTGTGTGTGTGTGTGTGTGTGTATGTGTGTGTGTGTGTGTGTGTGGATAGATACATATATACATATCTATCCATCAATCCAACTATATATATATACATACACACACATGCATATATGTATGTATGTGTTGAAGACCCGAAAAATGGCATGGGTATGCAGAGACAACAATGTACATATTGAAA
>NC_091557.1:39467632-39472632 GCF_042767895.1 Penaeus vannamei
TATAGAATTTACAATTTATTAACATGAGAGACAGACAAGGCAAGAAAACCGTTCAAAGTTACATTAAGACAAAAATTCAACAATAAGAAAAAATCAACGAAAACAGAAACAAGTCAAGTAAACACTCCATAGATAGAGGAAATGGTAGTTACAGTCACAAAATCACACAGTAAAAAGCTTAGCGGCTGTAGTTTGGTGGTTCATCTCTGATTGCATATTATGGATATTCAGAGACTCGGAGATTAGGTCAAGTCTGTTAGATGTTGACAGAATTTTAAAATTGTTGTGAGTGTATGGGTGGTTTTCCTCATAAGAATGTTGGCAAATGGCAGAGAACGCCGGTTTGCTCAGTGTTAGACCTGTTCTTATGGACTTTCCCCTATGTTCAAGGATTCTGTGCTTGAATCAGCGTGTCGTTTATCCAATATACCCAGTATTACAGCTAGGACAATTTTATATATATATATATATATATATATATATATATATATATATATATATATATATGTGTGTGTGTGTGTGTGTGTGTGTGTGTGTGTGTGTGTGTGTGTGTGTGTGTGTGTGTGTGTGTATATATATATATATATATATATATATATATATATATATATATATATATATATATATATATATGTGTGATCATAAATCGAAAACAATAGATTATTACCATTAGCATAACTAGGGTTGATGGGAGAACCAATAGCAACTTTCAAAATTTAAAACTGAATCTTTCGTGACAATATTTAAAAGAGAATTGAACTATTTCTTTTCAGATCCAAACTGAGAAAGGAATCCAGCTGTTGTACTGTTTGTCATGATTTCTGTGGTTTCTGCAAGACGTAAACAAAGACTCAACATCAAACTTAGCCATAGTATAAAAGACTGATTTCATTAACATGAGTAAGATGAGTTGATTTGAATTGTTGAGTTGATTTGTCCAAGAATTTTTCCCAAGTTAGAACTAAAAATTCCAATAGATGAAATAATAGGCCTGGGATGTATTCCTGGTTTCCGCACTTTTGGGAAGACCATCCATAAACCAAGCGAAAGAAAGCCAAAAAAAAAAAAAAGAAAAAAAAAAAATAATAATACGTGGATTCTTCGTCGATTGTTTTGAGAGATTGTATAACTCTGTTTAGTTTATCCTCTAGTTTTTTAGGAGGTGAGTGGTTAGATCAACATCTAACAATTGGAATTTGGACCAGTTTCGTTATTGTAATCAGTTCTGTTCGGTGACACAATGCTCCCTCCTTTTTCATGGAATTGGTTATTACTTTCATTGTGAGATTACGCTTCCCTCGTGGCAAGTCAATAGCTGGAATTCTTACGTCTCTCTCTCTCTCTCTCTCTCTCTCTCTCTCTCTCTCTCTCTCTCTCTCTGTGTGTTTATATATGATTATGTATATGGGATTTACATATATATAAGTTTATACTTATACATATATAGATATTTATATAGATATGTTTATATACGTATATATACATACATATGTATGTATATATATATATATATATATATATATATATATATAAACATATATATATATACATATATATATATATACACACATATATATATATATATATATATATATATATATATATATATATATATATATATATATATATATATATATATACATGTATACACACACATATGTATATAAATATATGCATATGTATCTGTATATATGTGTGAATATAAACACATCTTTCTCTCTCTCTCTCTCTCTCCCTCTCTCTCTCTCTCTCTCTCTCTCTCTCTCTCTCTCTCTCTCTCTCTCTCTATATATATATATATATATATATATATATATATATATATATATATAAGTATATATATACTTATGTATATATAATACGTATATATATATATATATATATATATATATATATATATATATATATATATATATATATATATGTATGTATTTTCATGCATACATATGTATGTATATATATGTATATACACATACATATATGTATATGTATGTGTATATATAAAGATAGATAAATAGATTGACAGACAGATTCATTGATTAATGTGTTTTTTCATACATACATTCATATGTAAACATATAACCTTATATTATGCATATGCATTAATCATACACATATACAGTATACCATTTCTATCCCGAAATTCTCAAAGAACTTGTCACCACTTTTTTCTAATTAAACAACCATCAAAGGATAAGTAAGTTTACTGTAATTGGTGTAATAATTAGCCTTTGAAATCACAAACTGTTTTGAGGAGGAGAACGACACCAATGGATCATTGTGGTGTGGATAATACTTATATCTGTTGAATTTTCTATCCAAGTGAGGAGAATGACATTTTTTTTTTTTTATCGCTGTGTATATTCTTTCAGTTTGGAATTGAAGGGGAAGGAACAGTGTGAAATGTAATAGTGGTTAAAGGACAGTTGTTGATGAGGTCAGACTTGTTGATGTAAAATATCTAACATAAAGATGTTGTTTTTTTGTAATATGCTATATTTGGAAAGTTATAGGGCTCCTGCTGTCTTCAGCAAGTTTCTCTCTATCCTTGCTGTCTCTCTCTCCCTCCCTCTCCCTCCCACACCTCCTCTCTCTCTCTCTCTCTCTCTCTCTCTCTCTCTCTCTCCGTGGCTGTGTGTGTGTTTCTCTCTCCCTCCCTTCCTCCCTCTCTCTCTCTCCCTCTCTCTCTCTCTCTCTCCGTGTGCTGTGTGTTTCTCTCTTTCCCTCCCCATCCTCCCTCTCTCTCTCTCTCTCTCTCTCTCTCTCTCTCTCTCTCTCTCTCTCTCTCTCTCTCTCTCTCTCTCTCTCTCTCTCTCTCTCTCTCTTTGCCTCTTACATTTTTTTTTCTAGACACATAGTGACACACATACGACACACACATACTTACATAATTACACATCTTATTACTACATTAAGGAGGCAAGTAGATGTCCAATGGGAGCCGGTAGCCATAGGTTATCTGATTTGAGGTATCATTCAAGGTGGCGATAGTTAATAATGTTGTGCATTAGAATAGAAATGGATTCCAACTACCTTTGCGTCTTCTCTGTTATTTCTTTTTTCTTCTTCCGTTTCGTCTCTTTCTTTTTTGTGTTTCTTTGTATTCATTCCTTTCCTCTCCTCTTCCTCTTTCTCGTCCTTCTTCTCAGTTTCATCTTTTTTTGCTATTCCTCTCTCTCTCTCTCTATTCCTCTCCATGTTTTTTCTTTAGCTTTATTTTTCTGCTTCTCTCTCTTCCCCTTTTCTTTGCTTTGCTCTCTCTTCTTCCTTCTCTTTATTCACCAGCATTTCCTTCTCTCTGTTATCCCCTCTCTCTTTTTATTCTCTCTTTCTGCCCATTGCTCTTTATTACTCCTTCTCTTATCTTTCAGATCTGCCTCAGGATTGTGACCTGTTTTTTCTTTCCTCAGCTTTCACCTGCCTCTCTCTCTCTCATCACTCTCACATAAACCTGAACACACATGCTAAACATAACCTCCACACACACACACATATTACCTCTTTTTTTACACTACTTTACCCACACACACTACCCCCACACACCCCCAGCACCCCCGCCCACACGACCACACATTTTCTGGGCGTAGACAATTCGCGCTCTGGGACACTTCAGTGAGGAGGGGAGTGATTGATCGTAAATGTCAAAACATTTCCACTCGCATCCCTCGCTTCTGTATACATCGACTCATGGATTACCTAGATGTCAGCATTTCTGTTCAGCATGCAGTACTTGGGCTTGGTTTGCAGGGTTTTAAGTGTTTAGATGCACTTTTCTTTGGAGGTGTTTGAGTGTTTTTGAAATATTTTAACAAGAAAATGGTTTTAAACAGTGTTATATGTTGCAGTTCTGTTTGTAAAGACATTCAAGAGAAAGGAGAGGGAGAGAGAGAGAGGGAGAGAGACACAGAACCAAGGTGAAGGTATTAATCATCTGATTGATAACGGTTGCTGAAACAATATTCAGTGATTTCAGACATTTTTTGTGATGACATTTGGTTTAGTAATTATGAATAGTGAGGTGTTAAATTCAAATGCTTTAACAATGAGGAGAACAACGAGAATAAGTTACATATCCATCAATAACAGGAGTAAAAATGTATATCGTTAATGATTATAATCCTGATGATGATGATAACGATGATAATGATCAAGATTGACGTTAATGATGATTGCGATGTTGTTGTTGTTGTTGTTGTTGTTGTTGATGATGATGATGATGATGATGATGATGAAGATGATGATGAAGATGATGATGATGATGATGAAGATGATGAAGATGATGATGATGATGGTGATGGTGATGATGATGAAAGAAGTAAATGTAGATATAGATGTAGATGAAGATTAAGATGGTTATGAAGATGAAGATAAAAAAGATGTAGATGTAAATGAGGAAGATGAATAAGTTGTTGATAATGATGATGCAAATGCAAACATTTATTGAGAATGCCATCACAAACATCGCTCGTAAAACAAATTTAAAACGCCAATACAAATCTTGCCTCTCTCCGCTCTCTATAATGGCTAAGGGGATTCCAAATCTTAATATTTTTACTTTTTACTTGACCCGTCATTTCATCTACTTTTTACTTCATTTTTATTTCATTTACTTTTTACTTGACGCGTCATTTCACCTTACTACCGTGGAAACCCTTCAATAACTGTATAACTTTCCTATCTAAAAATATCAGTCGCTCCATCATATTTGCTGGAAGGTGTTCATTTATGTTGACCAATGTTCGTTCTCGGGTGTTCAACACTGCTCAGGAATGTGTTCATTTATGTTCGTAAGGGCTTAGACAGGTATTCATTTATGGTTTCTAGTCTATTAGGTACTCCTGAATGTTCTCTAGAATAGCAAATATTCATTTATACTCTTGGGTGTTCAGGCACGGCTTTTGTATACTCACTGGATTTGTCTGGTGTTCATCTATGTCTCAAATGATCAGTTAGCATAATAACCATATAGCAAAAAGAAATAATAATAATAAAAAAAATTA
>NC_091557.1:39512632-39515132 GCF_042767895.1 Penaeus vannamei
CAACAGTGGACTTCTACGAAGATTTGGTTAGGTTTCAGCAGGTTGTGATAAGTCTACGGGATCCTTACGCCATTTTTCATTATGCGACGCCTACGAGAACACGCAAAAGGCAGACAACAGTACAAAGCTAGAGAAAGAAAGGAAAGGACAGAATGAGAATATGGGTGATAGGGAGAGGGGAGAGAGAGAGAGAGAGAGAGATGAGAGAGAGAGAGAAAGAGAGAGAGAGAGAGAGAGAGAGAGAGAGAGAGAGAGAGAGAGAGAGATGAGAGAGAGTGAGAGAGAGTGAGAGAGAGAGAGAGAGAGAGAGAGAGAGAGAGAGAGAGAGAGAGAGAGAGAGAGAGAGAGAGAGAGAGAAGGTATTCGTGTAAACACTGGACCTTTACGCAGATTTTGTTCGGTTTCAGCAGGTTGTGATAAGTCTACGGGATCTCGGCACCATTTTTCATTATACGACGCCTACGACATTTGTGTGTCGGGGAAGCCACGCCTTCCTTTCGCCAGGAGCGATTTCAAATAGAATGTCATTGCTTAAATTCAAGACCAGATGCCCCAGGAGCTAAGGCTTCGTGAAAGTGAAATCGCTTTAGGTAATCTTTACTGTGCTTTAAATCATATATTTATACTGGCTTCCCTCCACTCCACCCAGTAAGAAAAATTGATGCAAAAAATTAATCGCATTACATTCTGCTAAAGTCCTAGCTTAAAGTTTTCTTTCAAATCAAAATTCCATATTATTTCGAAATGCATATTATTCAAAATTCCCATTCAGTGGAGTTAATCATTTCAACATAAATCAAGAATACGTATACATAACTCCTGGCAACTATACTCCTTGGTCACAGGCGTATAAATAGAGAGGCAAGTGACACCCGAGAACCCGTGTTTGCTCCTTCTCTTTTGTGTAAATATACGTTTAAAGGAAAAGGTGTCGCTTCATCCCAGATGCTGTGTGACATTTCTCTCCCTGCAGGAAAATACACAAACATGAAAGCTGTATGGAAGTTTAATTAGTGGCTATATATTTTAATAAATTTCAAAATATTTGAGATCGACATCAAACTTTAGATAAGGGGTTTTCATTAGATTGTGTTGGTTATTGTGGAGTGCTTTCCATTCATGTCAAACATCCGGGTGTGATCAGATTCATTTGCATTAGAATATCAATGCTCAGATATTCCGAGTTAATAATCCTGCTTTAGATTCAAATTTGTGTTGTTTGTGTTTTTTATTTATTCATTTTATTTATTTATTTATTTTTTTAATAATTCATCCTTCAGTATTAAAGCACTTCTGCTAGTTCTTATCTTTAAATGGAATTTCTTACCTAAGTGGCGTTTGATTGATGCTCCTCTATGATATATATTTTTTCACATTTGCGTAATGATAATCTTTCATTGATGCACGCTTATTTAAGGATAACATGCATATCTGTCTAATGATAATCTTTCATTGATGCACGCTTATTTAAGAATAACATGCATATCTGTCGATGAAGAAATAATATCTAGCAATCCAGTCTTGATTGTTATAGTGGGATAACCTTTACACACCATAAGGTTTCCGTTTTCGTGCGTCATCATCGTTCACAGTGTCTCGATTTACACACAAAATATACATACTTTTCCTTAATCTCAGTTTGTAGAAAAGATATGAATGAATATCTTCAAAATGCAACATATATCCTCGTCAGAAAGGCATTCATGTATTTCTGACGAAGCCCTATATACGACACCGGTTAAAAACATTTTATCATGAAGATATTTATTCTTATATATACTTTTTCTACGTGATGATGAATACGATCTGATCCTAGTTTCTTCAACATCAATTAATTTATCCGAGGATAATCTATACCAGAACGTACTGAATAGGTACTAGTGATGATACCCCTCTTATCCATCCTTTAAGAGATAAAAAAGAGAGAAATGACAAGCTGTTAAGATGCTGAATTAGGAATCTCTATTATCATAGTGATATTACATTGATCTCTACGCTACAGCACCTCTCAGCACAAATTATTCTGACATCCATGCAAGTTTTCCAATCGTCTGTTCATGCTGATGTTGATGCTGATCCTTCCGTCGGCCTGTCGCCTTTATTGATGGCTTTAATGAATAGGAGTGCACGAGGACATCAACAAGAGCTGGGGAGTCCTTATCTGATCGGCCAAAGCACGAGGTCGTCGTCAAAACAACTTCAGAGTGAGCCGGCTGATTTAGAGATTTGTCGTGTGTGGGTGTTTGTGTTTGTATGCGTGTGTGTGTGAGTGTGTGTGTGAGTGTGTGTGTTTGTGTGTGAGTAAGTGTGTGGGTGTTTGTGTTTGTGTTTGTGTGTGAGTAAGTGTGTGTGTGTTTGTGAGAGTGTATGTGTGTGTGTGTGTGTGTGTGTGTGTGTGTGTGTGTGTGTGTGTGTGTGTGTGTGAGTGTGAGGTGTGTGTTTGTGTGTGTGAGTGTGTGTCCTACTTATGTATATATATACATATATAGGTATATTGATA